>NC_072477.1:106899109-107081609 GCF_027574615.1 Eptesicus fuscus | reverse complement strand
GAAACTTTCAAATTAAAAAGTATCAAGGTTATTCCAAATATAAATTCATATGGACTATCAATAAGTGCTAACTTCACCCTAAGTGTAAATACACCACATGGGGAGTCTACAGATTATCGCCCAGGGCCAAATCTAGCCCACTGCCCATTTCCATAAATAACGTTTTACTGTTTATTTGTTCACATATTGTCTAAAGCTGCTTTTGGGCTACAAAGGCAAAGCTAAGTATTAGAGACAGAGACTTTATGGCCTGCAAAGCCTCAAATATTTAAAATCTGACCCTTATAGGAAATTTGCTCACCCTGCTCTACATCATGCCTCTCAGGTATTCTTTCTAGCTATGATTGCCATGAAAATAAAATAACAATTTGATTAACTGAACCTGGGACCAGTTCTTTGACTATCAGTTTCATTCCAAGTGTTAAGTGTGTCACTTTTCAAACTACTGTCTTTGAACTCCACCCTTACTTACCCTTTGTGAATCGGGACTGGAACTCTGTGGACTACATTTTCTTTCCCTAGCTGGCTTCCTGTCAGGTTCCAGCAGCAGCAGCAGTACCGAAGAGGCCGGAAGGGGGGACTATTTCTTCCTTTGCTTGCCATTTGTACCGGCACTGCCCCGGCAGCTGGCTGTCTCCAGCTTTGCTTCCTGACATGTGTACACACCAGCTTCACTGCTCCCCGCAGAAGCGCTGGCATCAGCTCTGTGAAGCCCCTTCTCTGAAATTTGAGGTTCTGATAACTCCAACTCTTCCCTTTTTGCTTTTTTTAATCTTCCAACACTTACTCAACCATTTCCTTACATTAAACTTTTTCTCTAAAAACTAGCAGTTACTATTTTCCGTAGGGTTATACCAAAATTTTAAAAATGACTCACAGAGCCCTAACCGGTTTGGCTCAGTGGATAGTGTCGGTCTGCGGACTGAAAGGTCCCAGGTTCGACTCCGGTCAAGGGCATGTACCTTGGTTGCAGGCACATACCCACTAGGCAGTGTGCAGGAGGCAGCTGATCGATGTTTCTCTCTCATCAATGTTTCTAACTCTCTATCCTTTTCCCTTCCTCTCTGTAAAAAATCAATAAAATATATTTAAAAAAAATAAAAATGACTCACAGAGAATCACTCTGTTCTAACCAAATAATGCTTTAGAAAATTATTTT
Source organism: Eptesicus fuscus (assembly GCF_027574615.1). NCBI lineage: Eukaryota > Metazoa > Chordata > Mammalia > Chiroptera > Vespertilionidae > Eptesicus > Eptesicus fuscus. The sequence continues at coordinate 107,080,450 of NC_072477.1, read as the reverse complement.
GAGATATTTGAATATTACTGTAAAAATAGTTCATGCTTATCTAATCCTTTTTAATTTGTACAGGTAAAGACATTTCTGATTTATAGATACCTACACATACAGAGAAATAGAGCATATATTTTCAATTCTAAAATCTCAGACAGGAGCCCTAGCTGATTTGGCTCAATGGATAAAGCATCAGTCCTTGGACTGAAGGGTCCCGGGTTCAATTCCGGTCAAGGGAATGTACCTCAGTTGCAGGCTTGATCCCCGCCCCTGGTCAGGACGTGTGCAGGAGACAACTAATCAATGTGTCTCTCTCACATCGATGTTTCTCTCTCTCTCTGTCTCTTTCCCCCTCCCTCCCTCCCTTCCACTCTCTCTAAAAATCAACGGAAAAATACAATATTAATAGAAAGGGAAAAAAACTAAAGAAACAGAAAGTCAGCCAAGTTCTATTGCTGCTTTGGACTCACCCCTGGGGGCTAAGAAAAGATGCACCTGTGGTCCATGTGCTCATGAGTTGCATTACTGGTTATTTTTTTTAACAGATTTACCGAGGTATAACTCATATATAAAAACCTGCACATACTTAATGTATTCAATTTGATTAATTCGAACATATGCATACACTGTGATACCATCACCACAATCAAGATAATGAACATGTCCATAACTCCCCTCTACCCCCCAAAAAAGTCAATGACTCACAATTAATCACTCTGTTCTAATCAAATGTTAGTTTTTTATAAAGCAAAAAATATTTTCAGCCATTAAACCAATGATGGGCAACCCTTTGAGCTTGGTGTGTCAAACTTTGCCAAAAACTGAGCATAACTCGGGTAGTGTGTCACTTTGAGGAAAAAACATTATTTCGCAAATGTTTCATCCTCAGGAGCAGCAAATGTTTCATTCTCGGCATGTGGCCGCCTTAGCGGCCGCGTATCATCAGAAATGGCTACGTGTGTCAGTACTGACACGCGTGTCATAGGTTTGCCATCACTGCATTAAACCATATCTGAACCTGTAAAATATTACTTTAATATAGTTCACTTCATGTTTATCTAATCCTTTTAAATTTGTACTTTTGTCTAACATTTAATCTACACTAATAAAAGAGAAACATGCAAATTGACTGTCCCTCCGCTACACCCAACAGCCAATCAGAGCGAGCATGCAAATTAACCCAACAAAGATGACGGTTAATTTGCATATGCAGGCACCGAGCAGTCTTGGTCTCGGGAACATCCTTGGGACCCAGGCCACTCCTAGCCTGTAGGTCCACACTTAGGCCCTGAATGGTAGGGGTCCCAGAACGACTCCTGGCCACTTCAGGCCTACAAATGCAGGCGTCCAGCGGCGGGGGGGTGGCTGCTGGACCAGGGGGTGTGCGGAGACCCTGGCGGCCGCTGCTGCGCACTGCCCGGGGGTCCCCGCATGCCCCCCAGCCCGGCGCCCAAGACACGGGGCTGGCTGCCAGCCTCAGGAGCGTGCCCCACCCCCCCGGGTGGCGGGGACACACCCCTTACCCAGTGGACACAACCCGGGGGTCCTCTGCCTCATGAGCTGCAGAGGAAACACCTTTTCTTTTTTAAAAAAATATGTTTTATTGATTTTTTTACAGAGAAGAGGGGAGAGGGATAGACAGTCGGAAACATCGAGAGAGAAACATCGATCAGCTGCCTCCTGCACACTCTCCACTGGGGATGCGCTTCCAACCAAGGATTCAAACCTGGGACCCTTCAGTCTGCAGGCCCACGGTCTATCCCAGTGATGGCGAACCTATGACACGCGTGTCAGCACTGACACGCATAGCCATTTCTTTTTTTAAATATATTTTTATTGACTTTTCACAGAGAGGAAGGGAGAGGGATAGAGAGTTAGAAACATCGATGAGAGAGAAAGATCTATCAGCCGCCTCCCGCACACCCCCCACTGGGGATGTGCCCGCAACCAAGGTACATGCCCTTGACCGAAATCGAACCCAGAACCCTCCAGTCCGCAGGCTGACGCTCTATCCACTAAGCCAAATCGGTCTCGGCACGCGTAGCCATTTCTGATGACACACAGCTGCTGAGGCGGCTGCATGCTGAGGATGAAACATTGGCGAAATAATGTTTTTTCCTCAAAGTGACACACTATCCGAGTTATGCTCAGTTTTTTGGCGAAGTCTGACACACCAAGCTCAAAAGGTTGCCCATCACTGGTCTATCCACTGAGCCAAACCAGTTCGAGCGTAAATACCTTTTCTGACCGCTCATTGGCTAAGCTCCCTGTATGCCGCCACTTGCAGTGTTCGTGGTAACTTGGGTTATAAGAATCCAAGAAGGTGATCTAGGGTTTTTCCATCTCACTCCTGGAGGAAAAAACGAAGGTCCACAGCTGGAAGGGCTAAGAAATGTCATATCCTGCCCTAGCTGGTTTGGCTCAGCGGATAGAGCCTAGGCCTGCCGACTACAGGGTCTGGGTTGATTCTGATCAAGGGCATGTACCTAGGTTACAGGCTCCTCCCTGGCCGGGGCCCAGGTCAGGGCTCATGACACATCTTGAAAATGCCTAACTAGAGTCCATGTTGATGAAAACACTTTGGTGGCTGTGGTGACTGGCAGTGGCTACAGCAGCAGGGTGATGGGGCTGGAGCGTTCCCCTGATCAGCCCGGTCACCTCCCATAGAGGGTGGCCAGACTGCAGCTTAGACCCGCTCCCCAGGGGGTCATCAGTAGGACATCCCCTGAGGGCTCCCAGTCTGTGAGAAGGGGCAAGCTGGGCTGAGGGAAACCCTTTCACTAGTGTATATAATATGCAGGCATATTAAGTAAATAAACCAATGATCCAATCAAGAGTTGTTATCAATGTCATAGAAATTGTTAATTCTATTTTGTTGTTGGCTGTTAATCCTCACCCAAGGATATTTTTTCCACTGATTTTTAGTGGAAGGGAGGGGGCAAATGAGAGAGAGAGAAAGAGAGAGATCTATTGCCTCCTGCACATGCCCTGACTTATCAAACCTGTAACTGAGATATGTGCCCTTGACCAGGAATCAAACACAGGACCCTTCAGTGCACAGGCCAACACTCTAACCACTGAACAACACCAGCCAGGATGAAATGGTTAGTTCTAAAGGAGGAAATACAAGAAACCAAATGAAATAATATCAATATTATGAGTCAAATACTTCAAGCTTATTTTAAGGCACTATTTAGGCCAAATCATAATTCCTCGAAAGCTGAATATAGTTTATTTTGAAGAAAGGAATGGGGGTGGTCTATTCGAGTCTCTGATTTCCAGCCAACTGCATTTATTTATTTATTTTATATTTTTATTGATTTCAGAGAGGAAGAAAGAGGGAAAGATAGAAACATTAATAATGAGAGAGAATCATTAATCGGATGCGTTTTGCACACCCCCTACTGGGGAGTGAGCCCGCAACCCAGGCATGTCCCACTGACCGGAATCAATCGTGGTGGTGGTCATGTCAATAACTGATTTAAGTATGGGTATGCAAAGCAATATGGGTATGCTAAGCAGACATGATGGGGCAGGAGCTAAGAGGAAAAAGATATTGCAGCAGTTTCTGATAAAGGTTTCCTCCCTCCTGAGGAACTTCTGGTTCTCAATTGGGCAATTTGCCTCCCATGGGACATTTGATAATGTCTGAAAACATTTTTGTTTTCAACTGGTGCTGTTTGAGGGTACTACTGGCCTCTAGTAGGTAGAGTCAAGACAATGCTGCTAAGCACCCTACAATGCACAGGACAGTCTCCTACTCATACAATTTTTTTTTTCTGGGCCCTGGCTGGTTTGGCTCAGTGGATAGAAAGGTCCCAGGTTCGATTCCAGCCAAGGGCACTTGCCCAGGTTGCGGGCTTGATCCCCAGTAGGGGGCATGCAGGATGCAGCCGATTGGTGATTCTCTCTCATCATTGATGTTTCTACCTCTCTTTTCCTCTCCCTTCCTCTCTGAAATCAATAAAAATATATTTTAACAAATGATCTGGCCCAAAATATCAAGAGTATTGAGGTAGAGAAATGATGCTAAAGATGATACACTGGAAGAGATGGTGTCTTTTCTCTTTTGAAGAATGTTAAATCTGGAACTACTGAAGCCAGCCAGTATCAATTCGAGGACAAAGCTAACACACAAAGAAGAGCTTCAGAGAAACAAGGCTGAAGCCCTTATTGTACTACTAGAGGCCCGGTGCACGAATTCGCGCACCAGTGGGGTCCCTCAGCCTGGCCTGCAGGATTGGGCCGAAACCAGCTCTCCGACATCCCCCGAGGGGTCCTGGATTGAGAGAGGGCACAGGCCAGGCCAAGGGACCCCACCAGTGCACTATCGGGGCCGGAGAGGGACACGGGAGGTTGGCCAGCCAGAAATGGACTGAGAGAGGGCTCCAGGGTGTGTCTGGCCCATCTCGCTCAGTCCTGATTGGCCGGACCCCAGCAACAAGCTAACCTACCAGTTGGAGCATCTGCCCCCTGGTGGTCAGTGCATGTCACAGCTAGCGGTTGAGTGACCTTAGCATATCATTAGCATATTATGCTTTAGTTGAATGGACGACCAGATGACCAGACACTTAGCATATTAGGCTTTTATTATATAGGATACCAGAAAATGTCAAACCTCTACTGTGACATTTCTTTACTATTTGAACCACTGAGTAGGGTTTCCTATTACATCTAGAACATCCTAACTGATATACTGTCTAGTACTTTAACGTTTACCGTGAACTTTTTCACAAAGATTACTTCATTAATTCTTATAATACTCTAAGAAACATGGAAATACTTTAAGATGACTATTATTTTCTACAACTAGCTGAGAGTAAAGGAAGAAAGACACTAAGGACTCCCCACTTGTTATCTTTTTTTTTTTTTTAACTTTACTTGAGGATATGTTTCTATTGATTTTTATAGAAAGAGGAAGGGGAAGAGAGAGAGAGGGAGGGAGGAAGAGAGACAGAAAGAGGGAGGGAGGGAAAGAGGGAGGGAAGAAGAGAGATAGAAAGAAAGAGGGAGGGAGGGGAGAAAAGAGGGAGAGAGAAAGAGGGGAGGGAGGGAAGGAGAGAGATAGAAAGAAAGAGGGAGGGAGGGGAGGAAAGAGGGAGAGAGAAAGAGGGGAGGGAGGGAAGGAGGGGGGAGAGGAGAAGGGAGGAGCGGGAGGGAAGGGGAGAGAGAGAGAGAGAGAGAGAGAGAGAGAGAGAGAGAGAGAGAGACCGACCCCATCAATGTCAGAGAAACATCCATCGGTTGTCTCCCCCATACACACCCCAACCAGGTATCGAAACTGAAAACTTTATGGGACAATGCTCCTACCAACTCGGAAACCAGGCCAGGGTCCCCTTGTTATCTTGCAGAGTCTGTGTACCTGGCACCATCTTAGGCTTTGATATACACATTATCTCAGTTTGTCTTTAAAATAACCTGATTAAACTTACCATTCTACAAATGAGGAAACTAATGGTACCTTAAATTTACATAGTTAATAATGTCTGAGTTGGGATTTGAACTTTAATCTGTCAGATTCCCAATTCTGCACTATTTCCACATATAAAAATGTGGAAACAAGAGTAGGGATACCACGTAATTCTGCTAGACCTAGTAGAAAAAACCTATACGTAAGCAAATGGCTGACCGGCCAACTGGACAGTAGCTATGATGCGCAATGACCACCAGAGGGCAGATGCTCCGACCGGTAGCTGTGACATGTACTGACCACCAGGGGGCAGACGCTCAATGCAGGAGCTGCCGAGCTGTGGTGACTTGGCAGCTGTGGTTTTCAGGTGATGCACCCAGAACCAGAGAGGAGGAGCCCATTTTTGTGTGCGTCACCTGAGAATCGCCTTCTCACAATCTCGGACCCCTCAGGGGATGTCAGAGAACCAGTTTTGGCCCAATCCCCACAAGCCAGGCCAAAAGACCCCACCGGTGCATGAATCCGTGCACCAGGCCTCTAGTCTATAATAATAAAAGCATAATATGCTAATTAGACCGGACAGCCAAATGAGTTTCTGGATGACCTTCCATGCAACCATGCTATGACACCCACTGGCACCAGGCCAGCCAAGGTGGGTGTGATGCGATTGGTTGGGAGCCAGTCATCGCCCCATGATCACCCTGCAGAGGGAGGCCCAGGCCACCAGCCGGTGGGGTGACTGATCAATCAAGGGGCTCCACGATTGCCCTAAAGAGGGAGGCCCAGGCTACGCCACGGTGGTGCTACGGCGAGTGGGCAGGACCTCCTTCTGCGGGGCTGATCCATCGTGGAGCCCCGGCCGGCTGGGCAGGGCCTACATCATTAGGGAGATTGATGGTGGAGCCCCGCGATCGATTGCCCCAAAGAGGGAGGCCCACCGACGGAAGCGTTGCGGCAGGTAGGCAGGGCCTCCCTCTGCGGGGGGCGATCCATCACAGAGCCCCGGCTGGGTGGGTGGGGCCTACCTCTTTGAGGCGATCAATTGCGGGGCTCCCAGACTGTGAAAGGGCACAAGCCGGGCTGAGGGAATGCCCCCCCCCCCCCAGTGAATGAATTTCGTGCACTGGGCCTCTAGTTATATCTATAAAAAGAGCATATAAGGCGAAAGCAAAAAAACTATTCAGCACAGGACAATGGTAAAAAATGAAATTAGAAAGCAACAGCAAACAAGTATTCCTTTTTAAAAAATAACATTTTGTTAATGTTCACAGTGGATAATGCATAAAATAGAAAATTACATTTTGATGTATTTCCATTTAGTTAAAAATATGCATTAATCTTTTTCTTTTTAAAAAAATATACATTATTGAATTTTTACAGAGAGGGAGAGGGAGAGTTAGAAACATCGATGTGAGAGAAACATTGATCAGCTGCCTCCTGCACACCCCCTACTGGGGATGTGCCCGCAACCAAGGTACATGCCCTTGACCGGAATCGAACCTGGGACCCTTGAGTCCACAGGCCGACGCTCTATCCACTGAGCCAAACCCGTTAGGGCTATGCATTAATCTTATGAAGTTTTGTATCCTGCCTTCTTAGTTAGTAGAGCATCTTACTGTTTCATAAAAGATTTCTCTAAATATTTTTTTGTGGCTGCATAAATTATAGATACCATATAGACATAGGGTGGGGCAAAAGTGGGATTACAGTTGTTCATATGGAAAGTAATACAATAATTAATGAACAATAATACGTTTCACATACAACTATAAACCTACTTTTGCCCACTGCTGTATATACATCATATGTACTGATGAACTTTTAAGCTATTTCTCATTTTTTTAAAAATATATTTTATTGATCTTTTACAGAGAGGAAGGGAGAGGGATAGACAGTTAGAAACACCGATGAGAGAGAAACATTGATCAGCTGCCTCCTGCACACCCCCTACTGGGGATGTGCCCGCAACCAAGGTACATGCCCTTGACCAGAATCGAACCTGGGACCCTTCAGTCGGCAGGCTGATGCTCTATCCACTGAGCCAAACCAGTCAGGGCTATTTCTCATTTTTATTGTTATAGACTCAGCCCAAACGTATGATCTCTGATAACTCCAGCTAAAAAATCACTCATATTTGACCACTTGTAGCAGGTGTGGGTACCGTTCATCTAGCATTTACCCTACACTACTTACTTTGTTCTGTAGTTATCTGTGTTCTTACACTAACTTTCCAAGCAGCATGTAAGCTAACAGTGGGCAGAAGCTGTCACCCAATACTATTGGTATATCATAAGTATACAAATCTCTACTGAATTAAGGAATGAAAAGAGCCACATCAAAACAAACAATAAAAGTTAAAAGTCTAAAAGGTTATAAAGAAAAGGCAACTTAAGATTAACTATGAGAAAGAAAGGGAACCATCAAAAATGATGACAAGTGTGTTGTGTGACTGAAAAGGACAGGAAGATGAAGTTGTTGATCTATAATAATAAAAGCGTAATATGCTAATTAGACCAGACAGCTGAACGACCTTCCAGACGTTATTCCGGACATCCTTCTGGACGAAGTACAGTGGCAGGGGCTGAGGCAGAGATGGTTAGGGGCGATGAGGCAGGCAGGCGAGTGGTTAGGGACAATGAGCCAGGCAGGAGAGTGGTCAGGGGTGATCAGGCAGGCAGGCAAGTGGTTAGAGGCAATCAGGCAGGCAGGCAAGCTGTTAGGGGCGATCAGACAGACAGGCAGGCAGGTGAGCACTTAGTAGCCAACAGTCCCAGATGGTGAGAAGGATGCCCAACTATCAGTTTAGGCCCAATCCCTGTGGGATCCCTATGGGATCGGGCCTAAACTGGCAGTCGGACATCCCCCGTGGGGTCCTGGAATTGCGAGAGGGTGCAGGCCAGGCTGAGGGGAGAGAAAGATGCAATTAACCATACCTTCCCAACGCCCACTAGCCAATCAGGAGTGAGTATGCAAATTAACCCAACAAAGATGGTGCGACGCTTGCGTCGTCACCATGGCGACGATGCAGGCATTCTGCACCGCCCCAGACGCTCTGGGCCTCTGGGCAGTGTGGGAATGTGGAAAGGCAGCTCGGGGCTGGAGCAAAGGCAGAAAGGTAGCAGCCAGGGGAAGGAAGGCCCATTCTTGTATGAATCTTCACGCATCGGGCCTCTAGTAATAATATAAGAAGGGGTACGTGGCAAGGGCTTCAGAGAAAAGGAATTCAGTCATGTCTAGTATGGCCCAACCAACTGATAATGAGCTATCCTGGACTTATCACAACGACAAATGAAGACAAGCAATTAATCAATGGAGAGAAGACAGGGTCAAATAGCAAAATGGGAAACCATTTTTGGCTCAGCCCTAAGGACTCCACAAACAACTTGCAACCAACCCCAGAGCTATGTTTGTAGAAGGTGTCAGGTATTTTCTTGTGCTCTCTGCATCAAGATCTTCCATGCATTCATTTGACAGATATACACTACAGACCAACTATGTCCTAAAGACTGTCAGGGAAGCAGAGAGAGAAATTTCTCAGAGGAATTACTGACATCAAACGTCAGCAAGAGAAAGGTAAGAGAATGTAAAATGAATGAAAGGTGGGCAACTGCGTCTTATTCTTCTCTTTCCTCATATTTTAATACAAATATTGAAAAATCCTAGATGAATAAGCTACCTCAATACTTGACTTACTTCGACTAAAGGGCCTGGCTCTGTATTAAACGGGCCTTTGGTCACTGGGAGAGAAAAGCATTTCCCTTGGAAAAGATAAACAGTGCTTCCCAGATTTCTTTACCTTTCAAATATGTATTAAGACAGGAAGCTAGCGGTCTTCCCTTTGCCATTTTGTTGCCAGCCCCTTGGCCAGGATAACATAACAAACCCATCTATATATATATAAAAACCCAGCGACCAGAACAGCGGAATGACCAGAACGACCAGAATGACCAGTGGCTATGATGTGCATTGTGGCAGCCAACCAGCCTGATCCAGCCCCAATCGGCCCCCAACACCCCGATCGGGGGCAGGGCTGGCCAGTCAAACACCCGTGGCCCCCCCAGATGACCCCATCCCTAATCAGCCCCAAACACCCCGATCAGGGGCAGGGCCGGCCGGCCAACTGCCCACAGCCCCTTCACCCTGCTGGCCCGGCCTAATGGGCCTCCATTGGGGCGGGCTGGCTGGACCCCACCCATACATGAATTTATGCACCGGGCCTCTAGTCTTATATAATAAAAGGGTAATATGCAAATTGTCCCCTGGACTGGGAGTTCGACCAGGGGATGGGGCAGCCCGCCAACAGCCCGGGGCCCCTCCACCCGACCGGCCCTGCCCCCGATCCACCACCCACACCTGTCGGGGGCGGGGCTGGCCTGCCAAGGCCCACGCCCCCCCCCGGCCAGCCTCACACCCAATAGGCCCCCCCATTCCGATCAGGGGCAGGACCAGCCGGCCAACCTCCTGCATCCCCTCCCCCCGGCCAGCCTGGCCGATTGGCCCCAATCAGTGCGGGCCGGCTGGACCCCACCTGTGTACGAATTCGTGCACCAGACTTCTAGTTGTTGTATAATCCTCAGTGTCACCTTTTTTCTTGAAGTGTCACTTCTTTATTGGTTTTTGTCACATACATATTGTAAAGGGAACCTCTGTCCTGCACTTAGCAGGCTAAAGGGCACCTGAGCATCAAATTACAAGAGCCAAACTCAAAAGGGTTTCATGAGGAGGAGCCTGAAAATACCTGGGGCCTTCTTTTCAACGCTCAAATTCTAGGCCCTAGCATCAGTCAACTTCCTGGGCTAGAGCAGCAGCACCACCAACATTTTCAAGTCTATTGGAAAACAAAGCACATTCAAGGAGGTTACAAAGTTACAGTGGGACCATGAAAACTTGGCAAAAAATAACTTTCTGACCTCAGATAGAGGGCTCACTGTCACACTGAATAGACGATACACAAAACTGTTCCCTTAGCAGCCCTCAAGTGGTATCTCTCTGCTCCCTGAAAATGAAACTTCATTTATCTACTTGAAAATACTTTAAGTGATCAGTTCAATGACCAAGGTCATAGAAACTATATATTCTCTATATATAAAAGGCTAAGTGACTGACTGTCCATCCATCCAATCTTCAGACCAGCCGGTATATATGATGTGCACTGGCAATCTATAATAATAAAAGCCTAAGCGACCACTGCAACCGAATGGACAACCAAACAGGCTGCGTGGGACGACCAGGCTGGCAGGGGGGTTAGTGAGGGGCGACCAAATGACTAAGCAGCAGGCTGTGTCGGGCAACCCGGCCCACGGGGGAGAGGCGGAGGAGCAGTTGGGGGCAACCAGGCTGGCGGGGAGGGCGGTGAGGGACGACCAGGCTGGCGGGGGTGTGTGTGATTGGGGGCGACCAGGCCGGTGGTGGGGGGGAGTTGGGGATGACCAGGCCAGCAGTGGGGGAGGCAGTTGGGAGTGAACAGGCCAGCAGGGGGGGGCAGTTAGGGGCGATCAAGCAGGCAGGCAGGTGAGCAGTTAGGAGCCAGTGGTCCCGGATTGTGAGAGGGATGTCCGACTGCCAGTTTAGGCCTGATCCCTGGATCGGGCCTAAACCGGCAGTAGGACATCCCCCGAGGGGTCCCGGATTGGAGAGGATGCAGGCTGGGCTGAGGGAACCACCCCCGCCCCCGTGCACGAATTTTGTGCACCAGGCCTCTAGTTTAAAAATAAACATTGATCAATTCTCTGAATGATGAATAGTTGGCAGCCTTACAGACTATAACTTCAGCCATCAAAGACCAAACTGTACACCCCAAATGCTTTTTCTTGGATGGTCCAGGCAGTAGTGGAAAAACATCTTTATAAAGTTTTAATACATTATATTAGAGGTCATGGTAGTACTGTTTTACTCACAGCATCTATAGAAATTTCTGCAAATTTACTTCTCAGTGGAAGAACCTTTCATTCCCAATATAAATGACCAATTCCATTAAATGAAACTTCAATTTCTGGACTCGATATAAAGAGTGAAGTTGCTAAACCCATTAAAAAGGCCCAACTTCTCATAATTGATGAATGCACCATGGCATCCAGTCATGCTATAAATGCCATAGACAGATTACTAAGAGGAATTATGAATTTGAATGTTGCATTTGGTGGGAAAGTTCTCCTTCTCAGAGGGGATTTTCGACAATGTCTCAGTGTTGTGATTGGCCATAGTACAAACAAGTTTAAAGTACTTAGCGTCTGGGGATGTTTCAGACAGTTATCGCTGAAAACAAATATGAGATCAGAGGATTCTGCTTATAGTGAATGGCTAGTAAAACTTGGAGATGGCAAACTTGATAGCAGTTTTCATTTAGGAATGGATATTACTGAAATCCCCCATGAAATTATTTGTAACAGATCTATTATTGAAGCTACCTTTGGAAATAGTATATCTATAAATAATATTAAAAATATATCTAAACGAGTGATTCCTTGTCCTAAAAATGAGTACATTCATAAATTAAATGAAGAAATTTTGGATATACTCGATGGAGATTTTCACACCCAATTGAGTGATGATTCCATTGATTCAATGGATGATGCTGAAAAGAAAAATTTTCCCACTGAATTTTAAATATATATATATATATATATATACTTTATTGATTTTTTTACAGAGAGGAAGGGAGAGGAAAGAGAGTTAGAAACATCAAAGAGAGAGAAACATCCATCAGCTGCCTCCTGCACACATCCCACTGGGGATGTGCCTGCAATCAAGGTATATGCCCTTGACAAGAATCGAACCTGGGACCCTTGAGTCCGCAGGCCGACGCTCTATCCACTGAGCCAAACCGGTTAGGGGTCCCATTGAATTTCTTAATAGTATTACTCCTTTGGGAATGTTATGTCATAAATTAAAATTGAAAGTAGGTGCAATCATCATGCTACTGAGAAATCATAATAGTAAATGGGGTCTTTGTAATGGTACTAGATTTATTATCAAAAGACTAGAGGCCCGGTGCACGAAATTCGTGTAGGGGGACGGGTGTGTGTGTCCCTCAGCCCAGCCTGCACCCTCTCCCTCGAGGGATGTCCGACTAGTGGGATCGGACCTAAACGGGCAGTCGGACATCCCTTTCACAATCCAGGACTGCTGGCTCCCAACTGCTCACTTGCCTGCCTTCCTGATTGCCCCTAACCGCTTCTGCCTGCCAGCCTGATCACCCCCTAACCACTCTGCTGCCAGCCTGATTGATGCCTAACTGCTCCCCTGCCAGCCTGTTTGCCCCTAACTGCCATCCCCTCCAGGCCTGGTCACCCCTAACTGCCCTCCCCTGCAGGCCTGGTCCCCACAACTGCTCTCCCCTGCAGCCTGGGTCCCCCCCAACTGCCCTTCCCTGTAGGCCCAGTCACCCCCAACTTCCCTCCTCTGCTGGCCTGGTGACCCCTAACTGCCCTCCCCTGCAGGCCTGGTTCCCCCGCAACTGCTCTCCACTGCAGGCCTGGGTCCCCCCGAACTGCCCTTCCCTGCAGGCCCAGTAACCCCCAACTTCCCTCCTCTGTCGGCCTGGTGACCCCTAACTGCCCTCCCCTGCAAGCCTGGTCCCCCCCAACTGCTCTCCACTGCAGGCCTGGGTCCCCCCCATCTGCCCTCCCTTGCAGGCCTGGTTCCTCTCAACTACCCCCTCTGCCTGCCTGGTCCTTCCCACCTGCCCTCCCCTGCTGGCCATCTTGTGGTGGCCATCTTGTTGTGTCCACATAGGGGCAGGATCTTTGACCACATGGGGACAGCCATATTGTGTGTTGGAGTGATGGTCAATCTGCATATTAATCTTTTATTAGATAGGACAGAGGCCTGGTGCACGGGTGGGGACCGGCTGGTTTGCCCTGAAGGATGTCCCGGATCAGGGTGGGGGTTCCCTTGGGGCATGGGGCGGCCTGAGCGAGGGGCCTGTGGTGGTTTGCAGGCTGGCCACACGCCCTGGCAACCCAAGCGGAGGCCCTAGTATCTGGAATTTATTTACCTTCTACAATTGAAACTTTGTAGCCTGGAGCAGAGCCAAGCCTCTGTGGCTGGCAGCCATTTCTGTTTGGATTTGTTTACCTTCTATAACTGAAACTTTGTAGCCTTGAGTGGAGGCTTATGCCAAGAAGGGCAGGCAGAAAGCTTGGCTTCCTCCGTTGCCTGGGAAACCCAAGCCTCCCTCGTGCTCTCTGTGGCGGTAGCCATCTTGGTTGGGTTTATTTGCATACTTGCTCTGATTGGCTGGTGGGCGTGGTTCATGGACGTGGCTTATGAGTGTAGCGGAGTGATGGTTAATTTGCATATTACTCTATTATTAGATAGGATTGCGACCTAACATAATCGAAGCTAATGTATTAACAGGATCTGCGGAAGGAAAGGTTGTTCTGATTCCAAGAATTGATTTGTCCCCTCTGACACTGGCCTCCCATTTAAATTAATTTGAAGACAGTTTCCCGTGATGCCAGCATTTGTTAAACTATTAATAAATCACAATGACAAACTCTAGACAGAGTAGAAATATTACTACCTGAACCCATTTTCCGACATCGTCAATTATATGTTGCTTTCTCTCGGGTTCGAAGAGTGTGTGACGTTAAAGCTGTAAATACTTCATCACAAGGGAAATTAGTCAAGCACTCTGAAAGTGTTTTTTACTCTTAATGTGGTGTACAGGGAGATATTAAAATAAGTTTGATCAATTTATCAGTCATTGTTTTTATCAATGTTGTTTTTGTATGTTTTTGTTATTTTTATACTAGAGGCCCGGTGCATGAAATTCGTGCATGGGTGTGTGTGTGTGTGTGTGTGTGTGTGTGTGTGTGTGTGTGTGTGTTCCTCAGCCCGGCCTGCACCCTCTCCAATCTGAGACCCCTCAGGGGATGTCCGACTGCTGGTTTAAGCCCGAATCCCTGTGGGATCAGGGCTAAACCGGCAGTCGGACATCCCTCTCACAATCCAGGGCCGCTGGTTCCTAACCACTCACCTGCCTGCCTGCCTGACTGTCCCTAACCACTTCTGCCTGCCAGCCTGATAGCCCCCTAATCACTCCCCTGCCTGCCTGATCGATGCCTAACTGCTCCCCTGCTGGCCTGATGCTCACAACTGCCCTCCCCTGCTGGCTTGATCGCCCACAACTACCCTCCCCTGCCGGCTTCTTCACCCACAACTGCCCTCCCCTGCCGGCCTCTTCGCCCACAACTGCCCTCCCCTGCCACCTCCTCCATCGGGCCCCGCCTCCATTGTGTGCATGGCCATCTTGTGACGGCCATCTTGTGACAATGTTAGGGCATGATTTGTGAGGGCGCGACGACCACCTCGGCTATTATTAGTATAGATCATGTTTTTATTCTTTTTATATCATGTTTTTGTTGTTTTTATATCACGTCTTTGTTGTTGTTTTATTATGTTGTTGATTTATTAATCACTTTATCAATCATTGTTTTTATCAATGTTTTTATATCGTTTTTGTTATTTTTATATCATCTGTTGTTTTTATATCATGTCATTGTTTATTTTTTAATCAATTTATATATTATTTTCATATACATTTTACTAATTTTCTTTAATCTCTGACTCTTCTATTATAAATGGTGAATAGTGATATTCAAATATTTTGTATTTTAATTTTATGATACTATATTATATATACTATTTTGACATGTAATTTTTTGCAGTAACATAATTACCACACCAATCTTTCTTCTAATTAATTTCCTTTCAATGTGCATGAATCTGTGCACTGGGCCACTAGTTCTTTATAACTGTCCCCCACCCAAAGAGATTAAAATCTGTTTATACTAAATCTCTCGTCAATGTTGGATTAGGTAACTAGAACCAACAAATCCCTCAACAATTCATACTAACCTTGAAAGAACACTTACAAGCCAGAATTGAAATTACTATATTCCAATAGTTTTATCAATCTACTAGTCTCAACATCAATGTTCATATATCAGAAGGAATTCTATTTATAGATTTCTATAATAGAAACCTAAATCTAAATGAAGAAAATACTGATAATCTACATTACAACTGTGGTGGGAAGAAACCAATCTACTTCCTTGGAATCCTTACCATGCTAAATAAATGCTAAGTCAGTCAATCTCTGGTATACCTTCCTACTCATCTTACAGGGCCACTGAACAGATAAATAGATGCAATTATATTTTCTATCACAAACCAATCCTGAGCCACATTTCTTGATCAAATTCCCAGGCCACAGACATTTCCCACACAATCTGAATTCAAAAAAAGTCCTCTGAAAGAGAATAACATTTTTCTTTTTTTATATATATATATTTATTTATTTCAGAGAGGAAGGGAGAGGAAGAGAGAGATAGAAACATCAATGATGTTTCATCACTGATTTGCTGCCTCCTGCACGTTGGACCGAGTCCACAACCCAGGCATGTGCCCTTGACCAGAATTGAACCTGTGACCCTTTGGTCTGCAGGCCGAAGCTCTATTCACTGAGCCAAACTGGCTAGGGCGAGAATAACATTTTTCTGTCCATGATCTCTTCATTTACATGTAGTTAATCTAGGAAAAGGGAATGGACCCAACAGCAAAAGCAGAAGCTGCATCACTTTTTAACATACCAAAGTAAATTGTTAAAGATCAAATAAATTACTTGTTTTCAAGTAAACTGCAGTCTTCAAAGAGAGTTGCTATGATGGTTAGTATATAACAAAAATAGGAAAAACTGAATCTTACCAACATCCAGCAATCACACTTCTAGGTATTTACGTAACTTATCTGAAAACTTATATCCACATAAAACCTGCACACAAATGTTTATGGCAGCTGTATTCATAATCACCAAAAGCTAAAAGCAACCAAGATATCCTTTAATAGGTAAATGAACATCTATACAATAAAATGTTGTTGAGCAATAAAAGAAAATGAGCTATCACGGCACAAAAAGAAATGGAAGACTCTTAAATACATACTGTTAAGTGAAAGAAGACAGTCTGGCCCTCACTGGTTTGGCTCAGTGGATAAAGCGTCGGCCCACAAACTGAAGGGTCTCGGGTTTGATTCTGGTCAAGGACACGTACCTTGGTTGCAGGCTCAATCCAAGGCCCTGGTCAGAGCACGTGTGGGACGCAACTAATCAATGTGTCTCTTTCACATCGTTGTTTCTCTCTCTGTTTCTCCCCCTTCCTTCCACTCTCTCTAAAAATCAATGGAAAAACATCCTTGGGTAAGGATTAACAAAAAAAAAAATAGACAGTCTAAAAAAGCTACATACTGTATGATTTTAATTATGTTATAATCTGGGCTGGGGGCAGACTGGGTGAAAAAGATGAAGGGATTAAGAAGTACAAATTAACAGTTACAAAATAGTCACAGGGATGTAAAGTACAGCATAGGGAATATAGTTGATAATATTGCAATAACCATGTGTGTTGAACACTTTGTAAAGTATATGATTGTCTAACCACTATGCTGTACACCTGAAACTAAAATAATATTGACTGTAAACTGTAATTGAAAAATAAAAATTAAAAAATATTATGTGATATTCTGGAAAAGGCAAAACTACAGAGATTGGAGGATCTAAGGATGGAATGCAGAATGTGACAGAATCCATTACAAACATATGAGACAAGTCAAAGGAGGTATGGATTAATAATTCTGATACTGCTATACGTGTATATTGGGATTGAATATATATTTTTTCTTTTTTTGGAATAATTTAAGTCAATGGATGGCAGAAGATAGGAGACAGGTGTCTCACTGTTGGAGTTACACATTAGAAAAGGAGGCTAGAATGATCCACATGCTAATAGATTAAAATTGCAGATATCTATATACTCACATTTAGCTTCATGTAATAGAGAAGTTACATATATAAATACTTATAGGTATGTGTATATACACTGGTTAAGTATGCATATATATTTCCCTGCTCTGTCAGCTTAAAGGGCAACACCCAGCAGCGGTGCACATGCCTAGAACCCAGATCATGGTTTGTAGTACATTGTCCAATAAAATAAAACAGGACTCCTTAGAGACATGGTTGATTCTAGGGCTGGGACAGGAAATACAGAAGATAAACCTGGAGCCTCTTGTAGTGCCAGAAAGTAAAGAACTACTGGTAAAAAAACTGTTTGTTTGTTGTTGTTATTTGTTTCCCAGGAGCCAAAGCTAAAACGATGAGCACTAAAATAAAGCAGTATTGAATGTAGTCCATACTGATAAAAATAGGTGACTGAATAAATACATAGGGGAGAAATCTCTGGTGAAGAATTCAAAAAAATTTATGTAGATACTCTGCATAACTCCCTGTTCCTTGGGTGTGGGCTGCACAGAGTGGCTTCCTTACAGACAGCAGTTTGTAAAGGGGGGAAAGAAGTCACTTTATAGAAGAAACCTGACACACATTACCTCAGCCAGGCAATCAAGGTCAACATCAAAAGTCATAAACCGTTTTGATAGTAGATACCCTCGAAGTGATGTTAATGAAAATGACATTATCTCTGTGGTCTTCCTCCCCAAAACACCAGTCAAATAATGAGAAAAACATCAAATACCAATTGAGGGATATTCTACAAAATATCTGACCAGTACTTATCACAACTAGGTCATCAAAAACAACAAAAGTCTGAGAAACCATCAGAGCCAAGAGGAGACATGGCTACTAAATGTAATGTGGTATGCTGGATAGGAACATGTAACAAGGACATTAAGAAAAAACTAAGGTAACCTGGCCAATGTGCTCAATGGTTAGAGCACCACTGGGGGCATGTGTGGGAGGCAACCAATCAATGTGTCTCTCTCACATCGATGTCTCTTTCTCTGTGTTCCTCCCTCCCTTCCACTTTCTCTAAAAAAAAAAAAATCAATGGAAAAAGTATCCTCAGGTGAGGATTAACAAAATAACACTAACAACAACAAAAACTAAGGCAGTTTGAATAATATAGACTTTAATTAATAATAATGTATCAACACTGGTTCATTAATTATAACAAATGTACCATGTTAATGTAAGATGTTAATGACAGGGAGAAAATATGTAGAAAAGTAATATATAAATGGTTAATAAAGATGATCTCCAAGTATATGAGATTATAAATTGCTTCAGTATTTAAACATTTAACAAAAAAAGTATGGGGGCGGGCTGGAGGGGGTCAAGGGGGAAAAAGGGGAACATATGTAATATTTTCAACAATAAAGGCTTATTTAAAAGAAAACACACCAAAAAAAGTAAACATTTTTGGTAAAGAAAGAAAAGTCTATTTTTAAAGAGAGAATAAAGCAAAGTAATGAAGGTTAAAGTCTAAATGTCATAGCCACAGCAATCAGACAAGAAGAGATAAAAGGCATCCAAATTAGAAAGGAGGAAGTAAAACTCTCATTATTTGCAGATGACATGATATTGCACATAGAAAACCCTAAAGACTCCACCAGGAAACTACTAGACTTAATAAATGAATTTGGCATGGTATCAGGATACAAAATCAACATCCAGAAATCGATGGCATTTTTGTACACCAATAATGAACTCTCCAAAGGAGAAACTAAACAAACAATCCCATTTACCATTGCAATAACAAAAAATAAAATACCTAGGAATAAACTTAACCAAGGAGGTAAAAGACCTGTACTTGGAAAACTATAGTACATTGAAAAAAGAAATAGAGGAAGATACAAAAAAAATGGAAATGTATACCATGTTCATGAATTGGAAGAATTAAAATCATTAAAATGTCTATACTACCCAAAGTAATTTATAGATTCAACCCAATCCCTATTAAAATACCTATGGCATACTTCACAGAATTAGACCACTCCAAAAATCTATATGGAACCATAAAAGCAATCATGAGAAAGAACGAAGTTGGAAGGATCAGATTATCAAACTATACTATGAAGCCATTATAAACAAAACAGCCTGATACTGGCACAAGAACAGGCATATAGACCAATGGATTACAACAGAAACCCCAGAAATTGACCCAGACCATTATGGTCCACTAATATTTGACAAAAGAGGCAAGAACATACAATGAAGTAAAGCTTCTTCAACAAATGGTATTGGGAAAACTGGACAGACACATGCAAAAAGATGAAACTAGACCACCAACTTATGCCATACACAAGAATAAACTGAAAATGGATAAAAGACTTAAATGTAAGCCAAGAAACTATAAAAATCTTAGAAGAAAACATAGGCAGTAAAATCTCAGATATCTCACATAGCAGAATTTTTGCCGATACATCTCCTAGGGTAAAGGAAATAAGGGAGAAAATAAATGGTATTACATCAAAATAAAAAGCTTCTGCATAACAAAAGAAACCACCATAAAAATGAAAAAGGAACCCACTGTATGGGAGAACATTTTTGCCAATGATACATCTGATAAGGGTTAATATCCAAAATATAAAAAGCACTCATATAACTCACAAGGAAGACAAACAATCCAATTACAAATGGGTAGAAGAGCCCTAGCTGGTTTGGCTCAGTGGATAGAATGTCAGTCTGTAAACTGAAGGGTCCGGGGTTCAATTCCAGTCAAGAGCACGTACCTCAGTTGCAGGCTCTTCCCAGGCCCAGGCTCTGGTTGGGATGTGTGCAGGAGGCAACCAATTGATATGTTTCTCTCACATCAATATTTCTCTCTGTATTTTCCTCTCTCTTCCCTTTCTCTAAAACTCAATGGAAAAATAACCTTGGGTGAGGATTAAAAAAATAAAAATTGCGCAGAAGATCTGAAAAGACATTTTCCCAAAGAGGAACGACATATAAATGGCCAGGATACATATGAAAAAATACTCAAATTCACTAATCATAAGAGAAATGCAAATTAAAACCACAATGAGATAACACCTCACATCAGTCAGAATGGCTATCATCAAAAAAATCAACAAGCATCCTCGCTGGCAAGGATGTGGGGTGGGGGTGGGAGGAAGGCAACTCTAGTGCACTGCTGGTGGGAATGGAGATTGGTGCAGCCACTATGGAAAACAGTATGTAGTTTCCTGAAAAAATTAAAAATGGAAATGTCCGTTTGACCCAGCGATCCCACTTCTGGGAATATACCCTAAAAATCTCGAAACATCAATCAGAAAGAATATATGCACCTCTATGTTCAGAGCAATGTTATTTACAACTAGAGGCCCAGTGCACAAATTCGTGCATGAGTGGGATCACTCAGCATGTCCTGTGGGAATTGGGCCGAAACGGACAGTCCAACACTGCCTGCCACTCCCGCTCATCCTGGCCCCACTGCACCCAGTCTGGCGCCTGCCCTGAGTGGGATGGGAGCGGGGGCTGGGACACGATCAGCCCTCCGGGTGGGCAGTGAGATGCCCTTGCTGGCCCAGGATCCGGATCCGTCCCACTGACGTTCGCGCCAGTTGTCAGGAGCCACTTGGCGGCCGCTTTTATATCATTTCTTCCTTGCAGAGCACCTAGGGAGGGAAAGCAGCCGCGGTGTCCGAGGCCAACTTCCACGAGGCCGGCGGTGCTGGTCTGTCAGTGCCTGGCCCATTCTCTGGAGATTGGACCTGCAGGACTACTGAGGGTGTGAGTAGCTGCCGCTGGGCTGGTGGGCCACCAGGATGCATTGGTCAGCTGAGTGGCGCTCCCCCTGTGGGAGCACACTGACCACCAGGGGGCAGCTCCTGTGTTGAGCGTCTGCCCCCTGGTGGTCAGTGCGCATCACAGCGACCAGTCAACCAGTCGTTGGGTCGCTCAGGCTTTTATATATATAGATAGCTAAGATTTGGAAAGAGCCCAAGTACCCATCAGTAGCTGAATGAACAAAAAAGCTGTGGGACATTTACACTATGGAATACTACTTTTATATATAAAAGCCTAAGTGACCGAATGACTGGTTGATCAGTTGCTATGACACACACTGAACACCAGGGGGCAGATGCTCAATGCAGGAGTTGCCCCTGGTGGTCAGTGCGTTCCTGCAGTGGGAGCACTGCTCAGCTGGCTGCCGGGCACCAGATGCTGGGCTCATGGCTAGCAAGTGTAGCTACGGCGGCACAAGCCTCTCCCACCTCCGTAGCAGCACTACCAAGTGGTGGTGGCGGCAGCAAGCGTAGTGGGGCCAGGATGAGCAGGAGTGGCGTGGTGCCCGGCCTGGGCTCAGGCTCTTCCCTGGCCGCCTGCTGCTTCACACACTACTACATCCCTCGGGGGATGTCCGACTGCCAGTTTTGGCCTGATTCCCGCAGGCCTGACCGAAACCAGCAGTCTGACATCCCCCAAGGAATCCCGGATTGCGAGAGGGTGCAGGCCAGGCTGAGGGACCCCACCGACACATGAATCCATGCACCAGGCCTCTAGTGCAGCTATAAAAAAGAGGCTCTCTTACCTTTGGGAAAGCATAGATGGATCTGGAGCATATTATGCTAACTGAAGCCAGTCTGAGAAAGACAAGTATCACATGATTTCACTTATTTGTGGAATCTAATGAACTGACCAATAAAATAAGACCGGAAGATGGAGGCATGGAACAGACGGACATACCTTGATGTGGGGTCAAGGGGACAAGAAGATATAAACCAAAGAACTTATATACTTACTAGAGGCCCAGCACGCTACTGAAATCGCGTGAGGAGGTGCCCTGCCTCTCACCGTGCGAGGAGACACCCAGGGTGGGGCTGGGACCTGCGCCTGACTCACAGCGTCCCCCGGCCCTCCTGCCTATGTCCGCTCCGGGGCCACCTGAGCTGCCACACCAGCTCGAGCAGGCCCCCCTGCCTCTGTCTCTGTCTCTGCTACGGGCCTCACCTGCCCGCGCAACCTCCTCCTGTCTGGTCATGACCCGTTACAGAGTCCCAGCCTAATTTGCATATTACCTCTTTACACACACACACACACACACACACACAGATAGATAGAGATAGAGATAGATAGATAGATAGATAGATAGATAGATAGATAGATAGAGATATGCATAGCCCATGGACACAGGCAATAGGGTGGTGAAGACCTGGGGGTGGGGGGGTGGGGACTGGGCAGAGGCAGACAAAGAAGAGACATTATCTGGGATAAACAGGAGACATTCGTAATACTATCAAAAATGAAAAATATACATAAAAAAAGAGAAAAGACTCATTTTCTTTTCAAGCATTCTACAGTTTTTGAAAGGATACAAAAATAACAATTCAATTTTAGTCTCAGGTTTTCAATCATTGTCAATCCAGATAATTACATAAGAAGCACTGAAGAGCCCTGCCCAGTGGTTCTAAGTGGTTAGAGCATCAGCCCCGGCTCCAAAAGGTCTTGGGTTCAATTTCCAGTCAAGGGCACATACCTGGATTGCGGGTTTGATCCCTGGCTCTGATCGAGGCATGTGTGGGAGGCAACCATTCGATGTGTCTCTCTTACATCGATGTTTCTCCTTCTCTGTCATTCCCCCTCCCTGCCTCCCTTCCACTCTATCTAAAATCAATGGAAAAATATCCTCAGGTGAGGAGTAATAAAAAAACAAAAACAAAAAAAAAGAAGCACTGAAGAAAAGTACCTTGAAATATGTATTTTTTTTAATTTTGAAATTTTCAGGACTTTATTCACAGAATCAGGTATTTTCAAAACTTAAAAATGATGACCCCTGACATCAATGCCCACAGATTCTAGTGAATCTGTTATAACTCACTATTATATAAAAGATTCACATTATTTCAGAGCAAATCAGTGAATTAACTATGGTTGTATAATGAGCAAATAACATTCAACAATTTGTTAGTACTAAACAAAACTGGACATCAGTACACGCCAGTGCATACTCTCTGGATGTGCCAGTAGGGACAGTGAGTACAGCAAATTTTAAATTGTCAGTCTGTCAGAAACCAATTTCACAGAGGTTTCTAGGCAAGTGCCTTCCTCTCCTCTAACTGAGGATCAGAACCAAATCACAAGAAGAAAAGTTCTTTAAGAATCCCCTGGAAGAGCCCCAGTGCAGATCCAAATCAGACATCACTATGACCATCAGTTACCAGATTAAAAACAATATCACTTCTGTCTATATGAACTCCAGGCAGATTTTTTCTTGAAGAAAAGAAACTAGTATGAGTCTCTAACAGTACATTTCTTTTCTTTTTTTAAAAAAATGATTCAGAGAAAGGGGAAGGGTTAGAAACATTAATGAAGAGAATCATTGTTTGGCTACCTCCTGCACGCCCCCTACTGGGAATTAAGCTGCAACCCGGGCATGTGCCCTGACTGGGAATCAAACCCTGACCTGGTTCTTGGGTTGACACTCAACCACTGAGCAACACTGGCAGGTCATCTAACAGCATATTTTTTTCCTTAATATCTTATAGCTATGGAATAAGAGAACTGTGCTATATTTTTATGAAGCTCTGCCAGCATCCTTTTGTATTAGGGCAGGGATGGTGAACCTATGACACGTGTGTCAGCACTGACACGCATAGCCATTTCTGATGACATGCACCGCTGAGGCGGCCACATGCCGAGGATGAAACATTTGCTGCTCCTGAGGATGAAACATTTGCGAAATAATGTTTTTTCCTCAAAGTGACACACTCCCGAGTGATGCTCAGTTTTTGGCGAAGTCTGACACACCAAGCTCAGAAGGTTGCCCATCACTGTTAGGGTAATGAAAGATCTGTTTAAAGAATAGCAGTGGAAAAGAACTTACTGCCCTCAAATATCAGGTTAAGAAGAAATACCAACTTGCTCCAACTTACAAGAGTTGTGCCGGCGACGGAAACTTTTGGACTGGCTCAAAGGCTCCACGTGCCTGTCCACATAGCTCCGGGAGCACTGCTGCTGCGGGGAAACGGCAGCATCCTGGCTCTTCACGTCGGCCCTCTTAGGGATGTTCTGAGGGGCACTGCTGGAAGAGGCCGGCTTCTTGACCAACCTGCCCGTGCCATTCTGATGGAGACCCACTTGGTACCCAATACCAGAAGGGCCTAATTCTGTCTGATGAAGGTCTCCAAAATGTTGGTTTTCTCCAGGACCTGGTATCTCCAGAATTTTTAACTCCATAATGTCACCTGCCCTGAAATGCACAAAAGAATCCAACTCTTAAAACTACAATAGTGGTAACAGTGATGAAACTGAAATCAATAGCAACCAAGCATGTCAATCTTGTGGCCGGTGGGCCGCAAGTTTGACATGCTTGAGCTATACCTTTGCAAGGCTGCATTTCCATGAGTTATCAAAGGCAAAAACTAGGAAAGGTGGTAGATCACTTAAAGACAAGACAGCCATCAACATTCAACAGACACAGCACTGGTCTTTAAAGAACCCTATTGTTAATCACAAAACTATCATTAGTATCTTAGATTTCTAGAATGTTCAATAGCTTTTTTTCATTCATTCACTCACTTGCTCATTCAGTAGGCATATACATAGTACTTAATATGTGGTAAGCCCTGCACTGGAAATGGGGTATATAGAGATGAAAAGCAATACATGCCTACAAAGAACTCACAGCCTGGTCAGCAGAAAAGACAGGTAGATAATTAGAAGTGTTAAATACTATGACATAAGTGTGCGTAAGAGACTAGAGAACCCAAAAGGAAAATACAGACGTTAGTTTGGCAGCGATCGATGGAACACGTATGCTAAGTCTGGGTGGGTATGGAAAATAAGAGTTGTCCAAGCGAGAGAGGCATTTCAAGCCAAGGCTCAGAGACTAAGAAAATGTGGCCCATTTGATGAACTGCAAATGTTATGGTGTGACTAAAAGGAAGGATGTTTGTAGAGGGCCATGGGGAGGTAAGGCCTGTGAAGGTAACCAATCAGGGGCCGGTCATAATCACATTGGATTTTTCTGGTGGCTGTAGGTGAAGAAACTAGAGTTAGGAAACCAGGCAAGAAGTAGGAGGGGATAAATAGGGCAAGTGACAATGAAAAGAGAGAAGGAAAAATAGGACCATGAGACATTTGAAATTCACAGGATTTTGGTGACAGGAACATCAAAGAGAAACAATAATTTATTATGGTTCTGAAGTTTCTAACTTGGGTGGAAGGTGTCATTAGTCACCTATTAAGGGTAGATCTTTGCGGGGGGGGGGGGAGCGGAAATCTGCAGTAACAAATCCAGCTTTGAAAATCTTTTCTAAAAAAATATTTTTATTAATTTCAGAGAGAGAGAGAGAGAAACAGAGAGAGGAACATCAATGTGAGAAACATCAATCAGTTGCCTCCCTCACATACCCTAACTGGGGATCAAACCTGAATCCCGGGTATATGCCTTGACCAGGATTCATACAGGTGACCCTTTGGTGCATGGGACAATGCTCAACCAACTGAGCCACACCAGTCAGGACAGCTTTGAAAATCTTAAATTGAAGAATTAAGGATATCCACCTCAAAATGACCAGAAGACAAAATGTCTGAAGCTCAGAAAATGGGTCTGATATAGGCAAACAGAGACGTCACCAGTAACAATGGCCAGTTTATAAATATTCTCATGGGGATATATGACATGATATATGCAAATATTTAAGTCTAGTATTAAGTTATTAAAAATTAAATAAATGTTTATTATTACTACTAAAAAAGACCTGGGGTCTCATCCTATATAATAAAGAGGTAATATGCAAATTAACTCTCACACCCTCACAAGATGGCTGCCTACAACCAGGCCGGCAGGGAGGTTAGTGAGGGACGACCAAACGACTGAACAGCAGGCTGTGTGGGGTGACCAGGCTGGCGGGGGGGGAGGGGGGTATGCAATTGGAGGTGACCAGGCTGGCGGGGGGGTGGGGGGGGAGGGCCGTGAGGGGCAACCAGGTCGGCGGAGGGGGATGCAATTGGGGGTGACCAGGCCGGCGGGGGGGTGGAGAGGGGTGCTGTTAGGGGTGACCAGGCAGGAAGGCAGGTGAGCCATTAGGAGCCAGCGGTCCAGGGTTGTGAGAGGGATGTCTGACTGCCGGTAGCCTAAACTGGCAGTCGGACATCCCCCAAGGGGTCCCGGACTGGAGAGGGTGCAGGCTGGGCTGAGGGGAACCCCCCTTCCATGCAGGAATTTCGTGCACTGGGCCTCTAGTATATTTATATACTGTATATTAGGCCCCTAGAACTATAAGAAATGCAAAAAATTGACTGTTAATAACTCATTCTTGAATTGCCCCCCTTAAAAATCAAATTGCCCCCCTGTGGGGCATGTGCCCCATGTTGGGAACCACTGGACTAGAGAATGAGGCCACAAAAGGAATGAAGACAGACTACTTAGCTCTGAAAAGAATGAGTGTAAAGAGAAGGAAATGATAGTTGCAAACGCAAGTTGTATGTGGGATGGGGGCAGAATGTGTACTACAGGGGAAGCTTGGGAATGTTAGAATGCAGAGAGGAAAGAGGTAGTATAACAGCTGAAACTAAAGACACACAAAAGATGGACAGGGTCTCAAAGATGATAGAAAAGGATAGCATATTAAGCATCTATCTATACTAATAAAAGGATAATATGCTAATTAGACCGGGAGACCTTCTGGGAGACCTTCTGGACAAAGCCATGGTGGTGGGGCTGAGGCAGAAGCAGTTAGGGGCGATCAAGCCAGGAGGGGAGGCCAGTTGGAGGCTAGCAGGCTGGCAGGGGGAGGCAGTTGGGGGCGAGCAGGCTGGGAGGGGGGGCAGTTGGGGGCAATCAGGCCAGCAGGGGGGACAGTTGGGGGCGATCAAGCCGGCAGGGGGGACAGTTGGGGGCAAGCAGGCTGGCAAGGGGGAGCAGTTGGGGGCGAGCAGGCTGGCAGGCAGAGTGGTTAGGGGCGATCTGTCAGGCAGGCAGGTGAGCGGTTAGGAGCCAGTGGTCCCGGATTACGAGAGGGGTCCCAGATTAGAGAGGGTGCAGGCCGGGCTGAGGGACAACACCCCGCCCCCTGCACGAATTTCATGCACTGGGCCTCTAGTACATGATAAGATGAGTCCTGAACACAAAGGAGCTATTGACTTCAGAGGAGTTAAGAAATAAGATTGGATACACCTACAGAAAAGGTTATGTGTGGGTATTATTCAGAAAGTTAAGGAAGCTCTTGTCTGACAGTCTTTTTTTTTTTTAATTAACATAAGTTTGCCACACTGGTAAAAAGAGGGATGTGAAGACAACTGAACTTCAGATATGCTGGAAAACACTAAGAAAAATACATCCCTGTAGCTAAGAACTTTAACTACTGGCTACATTGTGCTTCTGGAGATAAATTATGATACAGATCTACAGAGAGCTGCAGTTATACAAGGGAAAACCAGTAACAACCTCAGAGTAAGAAAGCACAGTGATACAAAACTGAGAAGTAAAATCTGAAGCCATAAAAGGAAACAGAAAGATTCTGAATTTGACCCATCCATTTAAATAATATAACACTGCATGCTTAATAGAGATAAGAAAAACATTTCACAAACCCTGAACCATTAGCTGAGAGCCAATTATGGTAGCCTACTGAAACAGCAGCAGGACTGCAAAACCTCACCTCCGACAAGAAGACTGTATTCAAAAGCAGCGCTACACAAGAGAATATGGGCAATCTGGCCTAGGTTCAGACCACCAGATCACCAGATTAGATTTGAAAGAATCAGTCGGGATACTCACCTGAAGGTGACTTCTGGCACAAGGCACTTCACTCCATTGTGGAAAGGCCGAGTGAGAGAAATGGTCTGGCTGACCTGATCAACTGCTGACACTCTTCCCTGATAAACACCCAAGCTTTCCCCACAGTTGATGGACACAATACTGCCCAGCCAATCGGTAGCCATGTTTCAGATGTGAGACCACTGTGGAGAGAAGAAACCAGGCAGTATACCTTAAGAAATAGACAAATCTTTAATTAAATTCAGTAAAGAATTATGTCAGGCTCTGTATCATGTGTTGCTTAATAATACATACTAATACTCTGTCACATCCTTAACTGATGTAATAAAACATAAAAAATAACTTTTTCCAGAAGGAGTATGCATATTAATGAAAAAGCAGTATCATATAATATGTATATATAAAGATCTTACAATTGCTTTAAAGCACATGTACTAGATAAAGATACATATTTACCCAGATATCAAATCACACAAACTATAACTTGTTTATAACCTATTATATTTTAATACTAGAGACCTGGTGCACGAAATTCGTGCATGAGGGTGGTGTGTCCCTCAGCCCAGCCTGCACACTCTCCAATCTGGGATCCCTCTCACAATCCAGGACTGCTGGCTCCCAACTGCTCACCTGTCTGCCTTCCCGATTGCCCCTAGCCGCCTCTGCCTGTTAGCCTGATCACCCCCTAACCACTCCCCTGCCAGCCTGATTGCCCCTAACTGCCCTCCCCTGCAGGCCTGGTTACCCCTAACTGCTCTCCCCTGCAGGCCTTGGGTCCCCCCCAACTGCCCTTCCCTGCAGGCCCAGTCGCACCCAACTTCCCTCCTCTGCCAGCCTGGTCACTCCTAACTGCCCTCCTCTGCAGGCTTGATCGTCCCCAACTGCCCTCCCTTGCAGGCCTGGTCCCTCCCAAATGCCCTCCCCTGCTGGCCATCTTGTGTCCACATTGGGGCAGCCATCTTTGACCACATGGGGGCAGCCATCTTGTGTGTTGGAGTGATGGTCAATTTGCATATTACTCATTTATTAGATAGGATAGAGGCCTGGTGCACGAGTGGGGGCCAGCTTGTTTGCCCTGAAGGGTGTCCCAGATCAGGGTGGGGGCATGGGGCAGCCTGGGCAAGGGGCCTGTGGTGGTTTGCAGGCCAGCCATACCCCCCCCCCCCCCCCGCGACCCAAGTGGAGGCCCTGGTATCTGGGATTTATTTATCCTCTATAATTGAAACTTTGTAGCCTTGAGCAGAGGCCAAGGCCAGCCAGGGTGGGTGGGAAGCTTGGCTTCCTCCATCGCCGGGGGCAACCCAAGCCTCCAGCTGGCTCCAGCTCTGTGCCTGCCACCATCTTTGTTGGGATTTATTTATCTTCTATAATTGAAACTTTGTATCCTTGAGTGGAGGCCAGGGCCAGCCAGGGCGGGCGGTAAGCTTGGCTTCCTCCATTGCTGTGGGCAACCCAAGCCTCCTGCTTGCTCCAGCTCCGTGGCTGCTGACATATTTATTGGGTTAATTTGCATACTCACTCCTGAGTGGCTGATGGGCGTGGCTTGTGGGTGTAGAGGAGGTATGGTCAATTTGCATGTTTTTCTTTTATTAGATAGGATATCTGCCATTAGAATGCTTTCAAAAAGAATATGAGGAAATAATATATAAAATATTGGTAATGCAGAGTAGCTCAAATCAGAATAACCCTCTTGAAATAATAAATTCTGGACAAAATTTTTCTTTAAAAGCTGGCTGAAGGCATTACAGAACACTACACCTGACAATTATAGAATATACATTATTTTTAAGTCTACACGGAATGCTCACTACTGTATGCTGGGCCTTAAACTAGTACCAATTCATTTCAAAGGACTGATATCAGTCCACAATAAAACTCAATTTGAAATTGGTAACAATAGATCTCAAATATTTGGAAATTAAGCAAGACATTTCTAAATAACCTATGGGTCGAGGAAGAAATCAAAAGAGAAGTTAGAAAATAGTTCAAACTCAGTGATAATGAAAATGCAACATTTGTGGAACAAACTGAAAACAGTGCTTAAAGCCCAGCCAGTGTGGCTCAGTGGTTGAGCATTGACCTATGAACCAGGAGGTCACAGTTCAATTCCTGGTCAGGGCACATGCCCAGGACACAGGCTCGATCCCTGGTGGGGGCATGTAGAAGGCAACAGATGAATGTTCTCTCTCATTGATGTTTCTATCTCTCTTTCCTCTCCCTTCCTCTCTCTAAAATCAATAAAGACATATTAAAAAAATAAAAACAGTGCTTAAAGGGAAAATTAGAGCTTTAAGTACTTATATTAGAAAAGGAAAAAAGTTCAAGACCAAAGATTGAAGACTCCATCTTAAGAAGCTAGGAAAAAAAGCCGAAACCGGTTTGGCTCAGCGGATAGAGCGTCGGCCTGCGGACTCAGGGGTCCCAGGTTCGATTCCGGTTAAGGGCATGTACCTTGGTTGCGGGCACATCCCCAGTAGAGGGTGTGCAAGAGGCAGCTGATTGATGTTTCTAACTCTCTATCCCTTTCTCTTCCTCTCTGTAAAAAATCAATAAAATATATTAAAAAAAAAAAAAAAAAGAAGCTAGGAAAAAAAGAGCAAATTAATCCAAAATAATTAGAAAGAAAATAAAGAGTATAAATCACTGAAACAGGAAACAATTCAGAAAAATAAACAAAACCAAATATTAGTTTTTTGAAACCAATAAAGTTTATAAATCTTTACTACTAGACTAATCAAGAAATAAAGATAAAACACATATTGTAACATCAGAAATGAATAAGGGGACATCACAGGCATTAAAGAGGTAACTTTATGACAGTAAACCTGACAACTTACATGAAACAGAGAAATTCTTTGAAACACAAAAGTTACCAAAATGGATACAAGAAGAAATAGAAAATCTGAGTAGCTTTATATCTGTTTTAAAAACTGAATCCATCAAGAAAATGAGAAACCATATAGTAAGAGAAAATATTTGTAAAAAATATTCCTGATAAAGGATTATTATCCAAAGTATATAAAGAACTCAAACTCAACAATAGAAAATGAACAATCGCCCGGCCGGTGTGGCTTAGGGGTTGAGCGTCGACCTAGGAACCAGGAGGTCACGGGTCGATTCCCCGTCAGGGCACATGCCCAGGTTGTGGGCTCCATCCCCAGTGTGGGGTGTACAGGAGAATCAATCGGTGATTCTCTCTCATCATTGATGTTTCTGTCTCTCTCTCTCCCTCTCCCTTCCTCTCTGAAATCAGTAAAAATATATTAAAAAAAGAAAAGAAAATGAACAATCTGATTTTAAAAATGGGCAAATTATCAGGACACCTCACCAAAGAAGATATATAGATGGCAAATAAGCATATGACAAGTTGCTCCACATTATATGTGATTAGGGAAATGCAAATTAAAACAGCAATGAGATACTACTACATACCTACTAGAATGGCCAAAATCTAAAACACTGACAACAACAAATGCTGGTGAGGATATGGACCAAGAGGAGTTCTCATTCATTGTTGATGAGAATGCAAAATGGTACAGCCGCTTTGGAAGGCAGTTTGGTAGTTTCTTACAATAGTAAATATACTTTAACCATATAGTCCAGAAACCCTACTGCTTGGTATTTACCCAAATGAGTTTTTAAAAAGCTGAACACAGATGTTTATAAAAGCCTTATCTACAACTGCCAAAATCTGGAAGCAACCAAGAAGTCTTCATGTAAGTGAATAAATAAACCGTGGTATATCTAGACAATGGAATATTATTCAGCCCTAAAAAGAAACGAGTTATTAAGCCATGAAAAGAAACGTAAATGGATATTACTAAGTAAAAGAAGCCAATCTAAAAAGGCTATGTACTATGATATTCTGGATAAGGCAAAACTTTGGAGACAGTAAGATCAGTAGTTGGCAAAAGTAATCCAAAGGAGGCAACATAGCTTTTACAACAAATAGTACTGGAGCAAAGAGATATCCATCAATAAAAATAAACCTTGACCTAAGTCTTATAACTTTAATAAACATTTACTCAAAATGTATCTTGAACTTAAATGTAAAATATCAAACTATAAAACTTTCAGGAAAAAGATATGAGAAACCTCTGGTGAGGTAAAGAGTTCTAAGACTTGACACCAAAAACATGATCCATAAAAAGAGAAACTGATCAATTGGACTAATTTTATTTTTTAAATTTACTTCAGAGAGAGGAAGGAAAGGGAGAGAATGATAGAAACGTAGATGGGCTGCCTCCTACATGCCCCTACTGGGGATCCAACATACAACCTGGGCATATGCCCTGATCGGGAATTGAACCAGTGACCTCCTGGTGTGTGGGAGACACTTAACCATCTGAGCCACACAGGCTGGGCTCAATTGGGCTTCTTGAAAATTAAAAACATTTATTCTGCAAAAGACTTTAGGAGGAAAAAAGGACGCATTACAGACTGGAAGAAAATATTTGCAAACTACATATGGACAAAAACCAAGGGCTAGTATCTAAAATATATTTTTTAAAAGTCTAAAAACCCAATAGTAAAAAGAGAACAAAAATAATCCAAAGTCTAAAAACCCAATAGTAAAAAGAGAACAAAAATAATCCAATCAAAAGGGGGCATGAAAAGATATTTCAACAAAGATATACAAATAGCACATGAAGCCCTGGCTGGGTTGCTCAGCTGGTCGGAGTGTCGTCCTGTGCACCAAAAGGTTGCTGGTTCTATTCCCAGTCCGGGCACATACAGGAAGCAACCAATCAATGTTTCTCTCTCCCTATTTCTCCCTCCCACTCTTCCTCTCTCTCTTTCTCAAGTCAATAAACATATCCTGAGGTGAGGATAAGAAAAAAGCACATGAGTCCGGCTGGCGTGGCTCAGTGGTTAAGCGTCGACCTATGAACCAGGAGATCACGGTTCAATTACCGATCAGGGCGCATGCCTGGGTTGTGGGCTTGATCTCCAGTGTAGCGCACGCAGGAGGCAGCTGATCAATGATTCTCTCTCATCACTGATGTTTTTGTATCTCTCTCCTTCTCCCTTCCTCTCTGAAATCAACAACAAAAAAGATATTTTTTAAAAAGCACATGAAAAAATGTTTAACATCATCAACCATTAGGGAAATGCAAATTAAAACCATAATGAGGTATCATTACACACCTATGCTAAATTAAAAAATACTGATCATACCAAGTGCTGACAAGAATGTGGAAAAACTGGATTACTCATGCATTATTGATGGGAATATTAAATAGTGTAGCCATTCTGGAAAACAATTTGGCAACTTATAAAAAGTCTAAACATGCAACTACTACATGACCTAGAAAATGCACTACTGGTCATTTATCCCAGAAGAATAACGTAGGTTTACACAAAAATCTCTACATGAATGTTTTTATCATGTTTATTCCTAATAACACCAAACTGAAGCAACCCAGACGACCATCAACAAGTGAATGGTTAAACAAACTGTGCCCTGGTCGGTTTGGCTCAGTGATAGAGCATCAGCCTGCGGACTGAGGGGTCTCAGGTTTGGTTCCGGTGAAGGGCGCATGCCTGGGTTGCAGGCTCAGTTCCCAGTGTGGGGTGTGTGGGAGGCAGCTGTTCAATGTTCTCTCTTTTCATTTATGTTTCTGTCTCTCTCTCCCTCTCCCTTCCTCTCTGAAATCAATAAAAATATATTTAAAAACAAAACAAAACTGTGAACATCCATACCATGAGAAGAAATTAAAAAAGCCAGCCCCAAAAGGTTACATTTTGTATGATTCTATATGCAGAACACTCTAGAAATGAGAAACTATAGAAATGGAGAAGAGATTAATGTTTCCCAAGGGGTAGGGAAGAGGTAGCAACAGGAGGGAAACAGGTATGTCTATAAAAGAGCAACATGAGGTACCCTTCTGGTAATGAAAATGTTCTGTGTCTTAACCATATCAATGTCAATATTCTTGTAGTGATATTGTGCTATACTTTTTAAAAATATATATATATTTTACTGATTTTTTACAGAGAGGAAGGGAGAGGGATAGAGAGTCAGAAACATCGATGAGAGAGAAACATCGATCAGCTGCCTCCTGCACACCCCCTACTGGGGATGTGCCCGCAACCAAGGTACATGCCCTTGACTGGAATCGAACCTGGGACCCTTCAGTCCGCAGGCCGACACTCTATCCACTGAGCCAAACCGGTTAGGGCAATATTGTGCTATACTTTTGCAATCAGGTAGGATATATGGAATTTCTCTGTATTATTTCTTACAAATGCATGTGCATGTGCAATGATCTCAAATAAAAAGTTTATAATAAAAAACCAAGGTCTTCTATTTTAGAGGAAGAGGGCTGCCGACGGGAAGGCAGGCTGAAAGATAGTGTGTGAGTGAGAGAACGAAAGGAGAGTGTGTGGACGTGCGGGAGTGTCTATTTGTAGGTGAGGGACAGCTATACTCCAAGGGACTGTTGGGGACTGCCGGACCGGCTCCCCTGACCGGGCAGCCTCCACTGCTGCTGAAATCTCTCCCGGAGCGGCCGGCTCTGCCGCAGAGACCGGGCCATCTTGAAGGGGAGAGAGGCTGTGATCGGAAGCCCAGCCTTACCTTCACCCGGGAAGAATTGGTTACCTCCCGGGACCCTACAACCACAACGCCCAGGGTCCAGCTGTGAACCCACAAACACCGGTCTCAAGCAGCGCGAATACACGGACTCCGACAAGCTCTGCACCTTCTCACGGAAAGGTCAGATTTCACCCAGAGAAAGGCGAGGTCTGCGATCCAGGCTGAAGGGAGAAACGTGTGCAGCAGGATCTAGAGGTTCATAGGAAGTCTGCGCCCCACAAAATCCGCTGACTTTGGGGCCAGCATAATCCGCGAATGTGGAAGGGGGTCCACAGGGATGCTAACAGAAGGGAACTCTAGAAATCAACCCATAGCCGGGCTGGGCACAAAAAGGCAGCCTGAAGCTTTACCAGTAAACCGGCTGCGCTGTGCCAGGGGGAAAAGATGTGCAGAGACAGGAGCAGAGTCACGTGCAGTGCCGGGGAGAAAAAGTCGAGAAATCCCGCACTTATACAGGCTCTTTTTTCTCTTTAAATCCTTGCTTTTGATTATTAAGCCCAGTACATAGGATCACCCAATTGGGGACACTCTCAGAGACTGCAGGGGAAAGTTGTTTTTGTGGAACCTGGGGATCAGAGTGGGGAAAAATGATCAGAAAACCAGCTCTGGGGCAGTCCATACCCCCAAACCAGTATTAAGTGCAGCAGGGAAAACAAATTCTAAATACTGGGTAGAGAGGACTTATAGCCCCGGATGTCAATACAGAAACACTGCCACCCAGGGGATGAATCACAAACTGACTCTTGTGTAAATACAACCATAGGCAGGCTGAGAAACAAAGAAATACTGCCTGCTGAAAACAAGATTCTGGCGTAGGACACAGAGGAGCTATGGAACGCAGGAAACTTCAATACTCAGTCTTGACCACCTGACAGGAAACAGGCGTGCCAAACAGGACAGTAGAGGAAGTGAATGACCTTCACAACTGCACATTTTTATTTTTTACTTAAGAAACTAAATTTTTTTTCTCACTTGATTTTACCCTTTTTATTTTTATTTTTAATCAGTATTATCACTACTACTATTTAACCTTTTTTTAAAGTTTCATTTTACTTTCTCTTTATTTTATTTTGGGATTAGTGTTCTACATTCTATTTTCATTTTCAGTTTAGCATCATTTTACTCTATCTCAACTTTACCTTTATGCCAACACTCTCTTCCTCACTTTCCCCTTTTTGTTGTCATGTTTCTCTTACCCTATTCCTGCTTTAGATTTTCCCTATTCCTTTTTTTTACCCCATTAAAAACTCATCCTACTTATATATCTAACTAAGGGCCTGGTGCACAAAATTCTTGCACTGGGCGGGCGGGGGGTCCCTCAGCCCAGCCTGCCCCCTCTCACAGACTGGGAGCCCTCTGTGGGAGGCGACCGGGCTGATCAGGGGAAGGCGCCAGCCCCATCACCCCACTGCTGCAGCCACTGCCAGTCACCGCAGCCATCAAGGTGTTTTCATCAACATGGACTCCAATTCCTTCACCATGAAAAAATGACAACTTTCTTTAGGCATTTTCAAGATGTGTCTTTCATAGGATATGACATTTTTTTTTTTTTTATCCTCACCTAAGGATATGTTTCCATTGATTTTTAGAGAGTGTGAAAGAGAAAGGGAAAGACAGAGAGAAACATCAGTGTGAGAGGGACACTTTGATTGGTTGTCTTCTGCATGAGCCCTGACCTGGGCCCCGGCCAGGAAGGAGCCTGCAACCTAGGTACATGCCCTTGATCACAATCAAACCCAGACCCTGTAGTCGGCAGGCTGAGGCTCTATCCACTGAGCCAAACCGGCTAGGGCAGGATGTGACATTTCTTAGCCCTCCAGCAGCGGACCTTCATTTTTTTCTCCAGGAGTGTGGTGGAAAAACCCTAAATCACCTTCTTGGATTCTTATTACCCAAGTTACCAAGAACACTGCAAGTGGTGGCGCAGAGGGAGCTTAGCCAGTGAGCAGTCATTTACGCTCAAACTGGTTTGACTCAGTGGATAGAGCATCAGCCTGCAGACTGAAGGGTCCCAGGTTTCATTCCTGTTAAGGGCATGTATCTTGGTGGGGGGCACATCCCCAGTGGGGAGTGTGCAGGATACAGCTGATCGATGTTTCTCTCTCATCGATGTTTCTGATAGTCTATCCCTCTCCCCTCTTCTCTGTAAAGAATCAATAAAATACTTTTTTTTTAAAAAGAAAAGGTGTTTCCTCTCCAGCCCATGCGCAGAGGATCCCTTGCGTTGTGTCCACTGGGCTAGGGGTGTGTACCCGGCCACGCCCCCAAGCCTGGCGGCCGTGCGTTCACTGTGTCCGCCGGGCTGAAGGCCTGGACCCGGCGCACACAGCGCGCGGCAGCCACCGGGGGCAACGCCCTCCCAGCCCGGCGGCCCTGCATTCGCTGTTTCTGCCAGGCTGGGCGGCGTGGACCCGGGCTGCTTGCACTTGGCGCCCCTGGCCACTCCTAGCCGGGGGCATTCTGGGACCCCGGCCGCTCAGGGCCTATGCACGGGCCTACAGGCTCCGAGAGGCCTGGGTCCCAAGACGGTGGGCACCCACGTATGCAAATTAACCCATCTTTGTTTGGTTAATTTGCATACTCACTCCTGATTGGCTGGTGGGCGTCGCGGAGGTACGTTTAATTTGCATCTTTTTCTTTTATTAGTGTAGATTTCTGATCCCCTGCTCCAACTCCTCCACACACACTTCTCTCTTCTCTTTCTTCACTATCCAATTGTTTTTCTCTTTTCCCTTTTTTGGTTTGCTTTTTGTTGTGTTGTTGTTGTTTTATTTATGTTTTTTGTTTTATTTTGTTTTGCCCTTCTTTCTCTCTGTCCTATTGTTGTTGTTTGATTGCTAATTAGATTGGTTTGTTTGTTTGTGTGATTGTTTCCCTTTTTTTTGCTTCTGTTTTTCCTCTCTTCGCTTGTTATTAGTTGTTGTTTGTAGTTTGCATTCATATCTGGGTGTTAGTTGTTTGCATTTTTTTTGGATTAGTTGTTCTATTGGAGTTTTCTCCCCATATAAATAGTTTTTCCTCCTTCTTTTTTATTCTATTTCTTTTCTCTCTTATGTTTCTTCCTTTTCTTGATATCATTTTTGCACTCTTTTTTTTTTACTCCCCAAATTCTCTTTTCTCTGATAGTAACCTTTATTTGGGGTTATTAGTATCGTGAATACATTTGTGTTCAGTGCCTTCTGCGTTGTACCTTGTTGTGTTGTATTTTGTGCCTTTAAGTCAACGCAGGAGAAAGAGAGCTACATAACCAGACACGTGGAGAGGAGAGATCATGGGGAGACAAAGAAACAGCCCGCATACGAAAGAAAAGGAGGCATCACCAGAAAAGAAAGTAAACGAAATGAAGGCAAGCAATATGTCAGAGAACGAATTCAGAGAAATGGTCATTAGGTCACTGAAAAGAATGGAAGACAAATTCAACAATATGTGTAAGAATCAAGAGGAAATGAAGAAGAACCAAGAAGAAATTAAAAATTACATCACTGCAATAAAGAACTCAATAGAAAGCATCAACAGTAGACTAGAAGAAGCGGAGGACTACATCAGTGAGCTAGAAGACAAGGTAGGGAAAAATACCCAAGCAGAGCAGCATCTAGGAAAAAAGCTTAAAAAAACAAGAGGAGAGCCTAAGGGAACTTTGGGGCAAAACGAAACAAAACAACATCAGCATAATAGGGGTACCAGAAGAAGAGGAAACTGAGCAACAAATAGAAAACCTGTTTGAAGAAATAATGACAGAAGACTTCCCTGATATAGGGAAGAAAAAACCCACACAAGTCCAAGAAGCTCACAGGGTCCCAAACAAAATGAAACCCAAAAGACCAACACCAAGGCACATTATAATTAAATTGGCAAATACCAACAACAAAGTAAGAATCTTAAAAGTGGCCAGAGAGAAACAGAAAGTTAC
The DNA here is from genome assembly GCF_027574615.1 of Eptesicus fuscus. NCBI lineage: Eukaryota > Metazoa > Chordata > Mammalia > Chiroptera > Vespertilionidae > Eptesicus > Eptesicus fuscus. The sequence goes on along the minus strand of NC_072477.1, from coordinate 107,042,024 downwards.
CTACAAAGGATCCCCAATCACACTAGCGACTAATTTCTCAACAGAAACACATCAGGCCAGAAGGGAATGGAATGAAATATACAAAGTCATGCAAAGGAAGGGTCTGAATCCAAGAATACTGTACCCAGCAAGGCTATCAATCAAAATTGAGGGTGAAATCGGGAGCTTCATAGACAAAAAAGGACTAAGGGAGTTTATCACCACCAAACCAGCAATACAAGAAATGCTAAAGGGTCTGCTGTAAAAAGAAGAAATAGGAAGCAAAGAAGGAACACAGGCATAAAGAATAAAAATGGTGACAAACAAGTACCTATCAATAGTAACTTTAAATGTAAATGGATTAAATGCCCCAACCAAAAGACATAGGGTAGCTGAGTGGATAAGAAAACATGACCCATATAACTGCTGTCTACAGGAAACCCACCTCAGAAAAAAGGACTCACACAGACTGATGGTAAATGGATGGAAAAAAGTATTTCAGGCAAATGGAAATGAAAAAAAAAAAAAGCTGGGATAGCAATATTTATATCTGACAAATTAGATCTCAAAATGAAGGACATAACAAGAGATAAGGAAGACCACTTCATAATATTAAAGGGAGCAATCCAACAAGGAGATATAACTCTGGTAAACATATACGCACCCAATATAGGAGCACCCAAATACATTAAAAAAACACAAAACAACAACTTCTGGAGGACATTAAGGGAAAGATTGACAGCAATACAGTCATAGTAGGGGACTTTTAATACCCCACTAACACCACTGGACAAATCCTCTAAACAAAAATCAGCAATATCAATCCTAAAGGACACACTAACTGACATCTTCAGAACATTTAACCACAAAGCCACAGAATATACACTCTTCTCAAGTGCACATGGATAATTTTCAAAGACAGACTGTATTTTGGGACACAGGCAAAGTCTCTTCAAATTCAAGAAGATAAAAATCACATCAAGCATCTTCTCAGGTCACAATGACATAAAACTAGAAATCAACTACAATAAAAACAATTTTAAAAAATCAGACACCTGAAGGCTAAATAGCAACAATGACTGGGTTACCAGAGAGATCAAAGAAGAAATAAAAAGCATCATGGCAACAAATGACAATGAAAACACAACAATTCAAAATCTATGGGACACAGTGAAAGCAGTCTTGAGAGGGAAGTTCATAGTTCTACAGGCCTACCTCAAAAAACAAGAAACAATAGTAATAAATTACCTAACCCTACAAATCAAAGAGTTAGAAAGAGAGCAACAAGAAAAGCCCAGCGTAAGCAGAAGGAAGGAAATAATAAAGATCAGAGAGGAGATAAACGAAATAGAGACCAAAAAAAAACACACACACAAAAAAAAAACAACAACACAAAAGATAAACAAAACCAAGAACTGGTTTTTTGAAAGGATAAACAAGATTGATGAACCTCTAGCCAGGCTCACCAAGAAGCAAAGAGAGAGGACCCAAATAAACATAACTAGAAATGAAAGGTGAGAAATAACAACAGACCCCACTGAAATACAAAGGATTGTTTAAAAATACTATGAAAAACTCTATCCCATCAAACTGGACAACCTGGAGGAAATCGACATATTCCTAGAAAAATACAACCTTCCAAAACTCAATCAGGAAGAATCTAAAAATCTCAATATGCCAATAACTATAAAAGAAATTGAAGCAGTCATCAAAAAGCTTCCAGAAAACAAAAGCCCAGAGCCAGACGGCTTCACAGGGGAGTTTTAACAACCATTCAAGGAAGAACTAAAACCTATCCTCCTCAGACTATTCCAAAAAATTCAAGAGGAAGGAACACTTCCAAGCTCCTTCTAAGCCAGCATCACCCTAATACCAAAACCAGATAAAGACAACACAATGAAAGAGAATTACAGGCCAATATCCCTCATGAACATAGATGCCAAAATCCTCAACAAAATTCTAGCAAATCGGATCCAGCAGTACATCAGAAAGTTCATACACCATGACCAAGTAGGATTTATCCCAGGGATGCAAGGATGGTACAATATCCGCAAATCAATAAACGTGGTACATCACATAAACAAATTGAGAGATAAAAATCAGATAGTCATATCAATTGATGCAGAAAAAAGCATTTGACAAAATCCAACAGCCTTTCTTGATAAAAACTCTCAGCAAGGTGGGAATAGAAGGATAATACCTCAACATAATAAAAGCCATATATGATAAACCCACAGCCAACATCATACTCAATGGGCAAAAACTAAAACCATTTCCCCTAAGAACAGGAACAAGACAGGGATGCTCACTCTCACCACTCCTGTTTGATATAGTACTGGAAGTATTAGCCATTGCAATTAGACAAGAAGAAGAAATAAAAGGCATCCAAATTGGAAAAGAACAAGTAAAGCTGTCTTTATTTGCAGACGACATGATATTGTACATAAAAAATCCGAAAGACTCCGTCAAAAAACTAATAGACTTAATAAATGAATTCGGCAATGTAGCAGGATACAAAATTAACGCCAAGAAATCTATGGCCTTTCTATACACCAATAGTGAACTTACAGAAAGAGAGACTAAAAAGGCAATCCCATTTACCATCACACCAAAAAAATTAAGATACCTAGGAATAAACTTAACTAAGGAGCTAAAAGACCTATACGCGGAAAACTACAGGACACTGAAAAAAGAGATAGAGGAAGACGTAAACAGATGGGAGAACATACCATGTTCATGGATTGGTAGAATCAACATCATCAAAATGTCCATACTACCCAAAGCAATCTATAGATTCAATGCACTCCCCATTAAAATATCAAAGCCATATTTCACAGATCTAGAAAGAACTCTCCAAAAATTCATCTGGCATTAAAAAAAGACCCCGAATAGCTGCAGCAATCCTGAGAAAGAAGAACAAAGTAGGTGGGATCTCAATACCAGATATCAAGCTGTATTACAAAGCCACTGTTCTCAAAACAGCCTGGTACTGTCACAAGAACAGACATATAGACCAATGGAATAGAATAGAGAACCCAGAAATCGACCCAAACCACTATGCTCAATTAATATTTGACAAAGGAGGCATGAACATACAATGGAGTCAAGACAGTCTCTTCAATAAATGGTGTTGGGAAAATTGGACAGATACATGCAAAAAAATGAAACTAGACCACCAACTAACACCATACACAAAAATAAACTCAAAATGGATAAAGGACTTAAACATAAGACGGGAAACCAAAAAAATACTAGAGGAATCCACAGGCAGAGAAATATGACATATGCTGAAGCAATTTCTTCACCAATACCGCTACTAGGGCAATCTATACTAATAAAAGCCTAGGTGGTCCTTGCACCCTCGCGCGTGACATCATCACAAGATGGCTGCGCGCACAGCAGAGGTGGGGCCCGGCAGCCGCTCTGTGCCAAGGAGGCCAGTCCTGGCATCTCTGCCGCCTTGCACGAATGGGGCAGGTCGTAGCAAGGGAGGGCAATTGTGGGCGATCAGGCCAGCAGGGGAGGGCAGTTGGGGGCAATCGGCCGGCAGGGGAGCAGTTAGGGGGCGATCAGGCTGGCAGGCAGAAGGGGTTAGGGGCAATCAGGCAGGCAGGCAGGCGAGCGGTTAGGAGCCAGCGATCCCGGATTGTGGGAGGGATGTCCCAGGTTGGAGAGGGTGCAGGCCAGGCTCAGGGACAGTCCCCCGACCCCAGCCCCTGTGCACGAATTTCATGCACCGGGCCTCTAGTGGAAAATAGAGAGAAAATAAACAGTTGGGACTACATCAAAATAAAAAGCTTTTGCACAGCAAAAGAAACCATCAACAAAACAACAAGAAAGCACACTGTATGGGATAACATATTTGCCAATGTTATCACCGATAAGGGTTTAATCTCCAACATTTACAGGGAACTCATACAACTAAACAAAAGGTAGATAAATGGTCCAATAAAAAAATGGGCAACGGACCTAAATAGAATCTTTTCAAAAGAAGACAGAAGGAAGGCCAAGAAACATATGAAAACATGCTCAAAGTCACTAATTATCCGAGAGATGTAAATCAAAACAACAATGTGGTACCACCTCACACCTGTCAGAATGGCTATCACCAACAAATCAATAAACGACAAGTGTTGGCGAGGATGCAGAGAAAAAGGAACCCTCGTGCACTGCTGGTGGGAATGCAGACTGGTGCAGCCACTGTGGAGAACAGAATGGAGTTTCCTCAAAAAACTAAAAATGGAACTCCCATTTGACCCAGTGATCCTACTTCTAGGAATATATCCCAAGAAGCTAAAAACATCAATCAGAAAGGATATATGCACCCCTATGTTCATAGAAGCACAATTTACCATGGCTAAAATTTGGAAACAGCCTAAGTGCCCATCAGCAGATGAGTGGATTAAAAAACTGTGGTACTATTCCATCTACACAATGGAATACTATGCTGCACTAAAAAAGAAGGTATTCCTACCATTTGCAACGACTTGGATGGAACTGGAGAGCATTATGCTAAGTGAAATAAGTCAGTCAGACAAAGATTAATATCACATGACCTCACTCATCTATGGGAAATAATGAACAACATAAAGTGATGAACAAAAACAGATCCAGAGACAGAGAAGCATTGATCAGACTGTCAAACCTCAGAGGCAAGGTAGGGGAGGGTGGGGGTAAGGAGGAGAGATCAACCAAAGGACTTGTATGCATGCATATAAGCCTAACAAGTGGACACAGACAACAGCGGGGAGAGGGAATGAGTGGGGGGGGGGGGATCGGGGTTTGGGAAGGTAATGGGGGGATGAGGACAAATATGTAATACCTTAATAAAGAAATTAAAATAAAAAAATAAAAATAAAAAATAAAAGCTAGAGAATAAAAAAAATAAAAAATAAATGAAAAGCATAACTACTGGAAAAGTAGAAGTAAAACAGTCTTTATTTGTAAACTATACAACTATGTATATAAAAACCCTAGGGACGATTGAGAAACCAAGATGGCAGCATAGGTAAACATTTGAACTTGCTGCCTCACACAACCACTTTAAAACTACAACTAAAAGACAAAACAGACATCATCCAGAACCACAGGAAGGCTGGCTAAGTGGAAATTCTACAACCAGAAGGGAAGAGAAAAGCACACTGAGACTCAGAGGAGCTGCAGAGGTACAGAGGCGCGTGCGCAGAGAGGGCTGGCAACTGAGGATGCGGCTGGCTTTTTCAATCTGCAGGGAGACAAAAGCTCCCGACTGCTCTGAACTCCAGTTCCAGGCAAGACTCTGGGGACCCAGACTCATACAGGGAGAAACTGGACTGTCTGGCAGCGGGCGAAACTCGAGCGGCTTTCTCTCAGAGGGGCTTGTAGCGAGCACCATGGGACACTGAGACCTGGGGGCCTCTTAGGGCAGGGCTGACGGGAAGCCATTGCTGTTTTCTCCGCCCTGAGATCCCGCCCCATCCAAGCTGTGCGTAGAGGCTTTTGCATATGAATGGCCTGGTCCTTTGAAATCTAAACTTACCTAACAAACTACAGCTGAGTCAGAGAGACCCAGAACATCCAAAAGAAGGCCCAAGGCCCCACAGCAGCTTGCATTGCTTCACAGCTGGGCCTCTTCTGGGCACCTCCAAACCCCAAACAAATAAGAGGAATCTGCAGATCTCTCTGTAGCTCCTGCTGGGTGGCCTCAGGCAGAGGCTAAATTAGCACCTCCTTGGAGATCCAAGAGCCAGTGTACCCAGGGGTCAGAGTGGGACCATCCAGATTACAACTCCTCATATCCATAAGGGACACACTCAGGGGGCAGACTCAGTGAGCACCAAAGCCCCACTGAAGCAAGTCTTGCCTCATAAGGGTGTCTCCAGCACAGAAGTTCTCCCATTGTAGACACAGTTGATCCTCACAGCCAATTGGCCTGGAGGTCAATTCCTCCCAGTGATACCAACAACAATCAAGGCTTAACTACAACAAGACTGTGCACACAGCCCACAAAGGGGTGCACCAAGAGTGTCCACCTCAGGTAACTGGGGAGGCTGAGCCACTGGGCCCTATAGGACACCTAGCACACAAAGCTTCTCTATCAACTCAGGGAAGCAGCCAAAATGCGGAGACAAAGAATCAGGTCACAAATGAAAGAAATGGAGAAAGCACACTACTGGATATAGAGTTCAAAAACACAGTTATAAGGTTCTTCAAGAATTTTCTAGAAAAGGTTGATAAATTTAGTGAGACCCTCAAGGATATGAAAAAGAACCAACTAAAAATTAAGCATACACTGACTGAAATTAAAAATAATATACAGAGATCCAACAGCAGACTAGAGGATCCCAAGAATCAAGTCAAAGATTTGAAATACAAAGAAGCAAAAACACCCAACTGGAAAAGCAAAAAGAAAAAAGAATCCACCCCCTGGTAATGGGCAAGGAGACACCTGATTGGTGGTGTTGCTCTTATATCAATCAGGGGCAAAGCAGATGTACAGTCCTTAGTTCATCCTAGCTTGATGCCTGTGTCAGTGGCCAGAGCTGTTTCATGCCTGAGGCACATAAAAAAAAAAAAAAGAAAGAAAAAAGAATCCAAAAATTTGAAGATAGTGTAAGGAGCCTCTGGGACAACTTCAAGCATACCAACATCCGAATTATGGGGGTGCCAGAAGAAGAGAGAGAGCAAGATACTGAAAACCTATTTGAAGAAATAATGACGGAAAACTTCCCCCAACTGGTGAAAGAAATAGACTTACAAGTCCAGGAAGCGCACAGAACCCCAAACAAAAGGAATCCAAAGAGGACCACACCAAGACACATCATAATTAAAATGCCAAGAGCAAAAGACAAAGAGAATATTAAAAGCAGCAAGAGAAAAACAGTTAGTTACCTACAAGGGAGCACCCATACGATTGTCAGCTGATTTCTCAACAGAAACTATGCAGGCCAGACGGGAGTGGCAAGAAATATTCAAAGTGATGAATAGCAAGAACCTACAACCAAGATTACTCTACCCAGCAAAGCTATCATTCAGAATTGAAGGTCAGATAAAGAGCTTCACAGATAAGAAAAAGCTAAAGGAGTTCATCACCGCCAAACCAGTATTATATGAAATGCTGAAGGGTATTCTTTAAGAAGAGGAAGAAGAAGAAAAAGGTAAAGATAAAAATTATGAACAACCAATAGATATCTATCAATAAGTCAATCTAAAGATCAAGTGAATAAAAAATCTGATGAACAGAATAATCTGGTGAATATAATAGAATCAGGGGCATAGAAAGGGAGTGGGCTGACAATCCTCAGGGGGAAAGGGGTGGTGGGGGTGTGGGAAGAGACTGGATGAAAATCATACACCTATGGATGAGTACAGTGGGGGTGGGGGATAAGGGCATGGGGTGGGGTGGGAACCGGGTGGAGGGGAGTTATGGGGGGAAAAAAGAGGAACAACTGTAATAATCTGAACCATAAAGATTTTTAAAAAAGAACCCTAAGGACTGTACCAAAAAGTAAAAAAATCATACTAAAATTAATAAGTGAATTTAGCAAAGTCACAGGATACATGCTCAATATAAAATAGACAACTGTATTCTATAGAATAGCATCAAAAAAACTGAAAGTCAAAGTTAAAAATACTATTTATAATGATATTAAAAAACATAAAACACTTAGGAATAAATCTAATGAAAAATGTGCAGGATCTCCAGTAGAAACTGATGAGAAATATTTTTTAAATATCTAAATAAATGGAGAGATATACCACATTCATAGACGGAAGAACTTAATGTTGTCAAGTCTTCCCAAGTGAATCAAATACATATATCAATAAAAATCTCAGCTGGCCTTTTGGGAGCTGAAAAACTGGTCCTAAAATGTATATGGAAATGCAAAATAGAAAAGCCAAAACAATTTTTAAAAAATGCAAAGTTAGATGTTTCACTACCTTATATCAAGATTTACTAAAAAACTGTAGAAATCAGTGTGATATTGTTGCAAGAATAGACAGACAATGAAACAGAAGAATCCAGAAGTAGACCCACTCACATATAGTCAACTGACTTCTAATCAAGGTACTAAGGTAAATCAATGGATAAATCAAAATAATTTTCAATGAATGGTGATAGAATAACTGGATGGACATGTGAGAAAAATAACCTATTCCTATCCCACACCAGATACAAAATTTAATTTGAAATAAACTATCTAAACATAAATACAAAAACTAAAGCTACTAGGAAAACAAAATGCAGAGTATCTTAGTGACCTTGGGGTAAAGATTTCTCAGACAAAACACCAGTGCTAATTCTGATAAATTAGATTTCATCAAAGTAAAAGGTCATGTTCATCAAAGGCCACCATTAAAGAATACGAACTGGATGCAGAGAGAATGCCATGCCTGTCAGACAGAGGCAGAGACTGGAGTGATGCTGCCACAGCCATGGATGGCCAGCAATCACCAGAGGCTAAATGGAGCAGCTTCTCCCGCAGAGTCCCCAAGAAGGAACCAACCCTGCGAGATGAGACTTCTGGCCTTCAACACTGTGAGAATAAGTTTCTGGGGTTTTCTGGTTGTTGTTTTTTTAAAAGAATACAAACTGTAAGAGGTGCCAAAAACGATGCAGTGCGACCAGCTGGGAGACAGCTCCAGGAGTCCATGTGAGATGATGGTAAGCTAGAATAGGTCACATCAATGAAGGTGGAAAAAGCTGATGGATTCAAGACCTATACTAGTATAGACGGTGGTTTGAATTTGGTGATAGTTTAGTGTGGTGGGTAACAGAAAAGGGAAAAATCACCTTCAAGAAAATAAGAGATGATTGGAACACACATAATCCCACAACCATTTACACATACCATCATATTGTGTAAGAACAGCAGCAGAGATTGCATTTATTGCATACTTACCATTTCAGGCATGAGCTAAAACGTCAGGGGCCATTCTTTCCTTCCAATCGCAAGACAACCCAATGAGGTAGCTACTTTACTATCCGATTTTACAGATGGGGTATTTGCAACCCAGATATTATATTGGATATTTTACACACTTGTAACCAGAGCAAAAAGTTAGCTTCTTAGGCTCTGGCCGAGTGGCTCAGTTGGTTGGAACATTGTCCCATACACCAAAAGGTTGCGGGTTCTATTCCCGGTCAGGCACATATCTAGGTCCAGAGTTCAATCCCTGGCCGGGGGATGTGCAGGAGGCAAGCAATCTATGTTTGTCTGTTTCTCTCTCTCGCTCTAAGAATTAATAAAAACATATCTTCAGGGAGGTTCTAAAAAAAAAAAAAGTCAGCTTCTTAATACAAAGGCATATTTTCTATGTTGTACATACTACTCCTTTCTTTTCTTTGAACATTCAGATAATTCCATTTTTCATTTATAAAAAATGAAGCAATTATCAATTTCATTTGGTGCTTGTCTTAAATCATTGTCTTAGGATAGAGGCTCAATCAGTTCAAAGGTAAAATAACCTTTTTGTCAGATTACAATGTACCAGAAGAGCAGAAAACTATTTTTTTCAAACCAAATCATCCTCTGGATAGGTTTAGATGGTCATATCTTTTACAGGAAGGGAGAGGGAGAAAGGGATAGAAACATCAATAATGAGAATCACTGATGGGCTGCCTCCTGCACGCCCTGCATCAGGGATCAAGCCCGCAACCCAGGCATGTGCCCTAACGGGGAATCAGACCATGACCTCCTGGTTCATGGGTTGACCCTCAACCACTGAGCCACGCCCGCCAGGCTAGATAGCCATACATTTAAAATAATGGTACTATAGAGCATTATGTTAAGTGAAATAAGCCAGGCAATGAAAGAAAAATACCACGTGATCTCACTCATTTATGGAAAACAAAGAACATTATAACCTGATGAACAAAAAGATACAGAGGCAGTAAAGCACCAAACAGACTGGCAAATTACAGCGGGAAGGCTGGGGAGTTTTGGGGAGGGGGGGAAAGAGATCAACCGAAGGACTTGTATGCATGCATATAAGCACAACCAAGGGACACAAGACACTGGGAGGGGGCGGGGGGGAGGATGAGGGAATGCGACAAAGGGTAGGGGAGGCTGGGGGAAGGTCAAGGGGAAAAAAAAGGAGATATATGTACTACTATATGTAATACTTTAAACAAAAAAAAATCCATAAAAAATAAAATAAAATAATGGTACTATAATAAAATATTTAAGAAGGTATTCCATATCATCTTGCCTCATCCCCAAATCACTCCACTGGAGACTACCTCCCAGGCAGCGAAGCACTTCAAGTAAACTTTCAGATTTACCATGGTAAAAAGATGGGCCAGCTTTCTTCTATTATAAACACCCCAAAACAATGAGGAGAAAAAAGGTAAACCATAGTCAAGGAGAAATATTCACAACAGAAGTATCTGATCCAGGGATTGTATCAAAAATATGTAAGGAAAATTTAGCTCGGCCGGCGTGGCTCAGTGGTTCAGTGTTGACCTATGAACCAGGAGATCACAGTTCGATTCCCAATCAGGGCACATGCCCAGGTTGCAGGCTCGATCTCCACTGTGGGACATGCAGGAAGCAGCCTATCACTGATTCTCTCTCATCATTGATGTTTCTATTTCTTTCTCCCTCTCCCTTCCTCTCTGAAATCAATAAAAATAAGAAAGAAAAAGAAAAAACAATATATAAGGAAAGCTTATAATTTTATATTTTTAAAGCAAGCAAAAGAAGTTATCTGAATGGCCAATAAACATATGAAAAGCTTTTCAACATCATTAATTAAGGCAAATTAAAACACCAGACAATCCAAATGTCCATGAGATGAATGGATAAACAAAATGTGGCATATACATAGAATGGAATAATATAATTCAGTCTTAAAAAGGAAGTTCTGACATATGTTACAACATAGATAAACCTTGACGACATTATGTAAGTGAAATAAGCCAGACACAAAAGGACAAATTTAGTATGATTCCACTTAAATGAGGTTCCTAGAGTAGTCAAACTCAGAGACAGAAAATATAATGGTGGCTGCCAGGGGCTGGGGGAGCAGGGCATGGGGAGTTATTATTTAATGAGGACAGGGTTTCAGTTGGTGATAATGAAAAAGTTCTGAAGATGGATGGTGATGATGGTTGCACAATGTGGATGTACTCAATGCCCTGAACTCTAACAGTTAAATATGGTTAAAATGGTAAATTCTATGTATATTTTACAATAAAAAAATCAAATCAGAAAAAACACACACCATAAGATACCATTTTATAGCCACTACAATAACTTAAAATAAAAAGAACTGGCTCGCCTAACCGGTTTGGCTCAGTGGATAAAGTGTCAGCCTTCGGACTGAAGGGTCCCAGGTTCGATTCTGGTCAAGGGCATGTACCTTGGTTGCAGGCACATCCCCAGTAGGAAGTGTGCAGGAGGCAACTGATTGATGTTTCTCTCTTATCGATGTTTCTAACTCTCTCTCCCTCTCCCTTCTTCTCTGTAAAAAATCAATAAAATATATTAAAAAAACAAAACAAAACAAAAAAACTGGCTGGTAATACCAAAAGTGTGTGACAATGTGGAGCAACTGGGACTCTCTTACAATGCTGATAACGTAAAATGATACAACCACTTTGGAAAACAGTTTGGAAGTTTCTTGTAATATGAAACACACTCCCATGACCCAAAATTTCATTCCTAGGATCTATCCAAGAGAAATGAAAACATATTCACAAAGACTTGTACATGAATGTACATAAAGGGGTAGGCAAAAGTAGGTTTATAGTTGTGAATATGCACAGAGTTTAATCTTGTATTATTTGTCTGTATCACAACTATAAACCTAGTTGCAAACCACCACCATCTCATATTTGCATAAATCCCATAACTGGTTTCTCTACTACCACTCCTGCCCCTCCTACTATTCTTTCTCTGCACAGCAACCAGAGCAAAGTTTCAAATGTAAATCAGTTGTCATGATCTTGCTTAATTAACAACTGTACTAGTAATCAAGACAGCCTTCCTTTCCATAACACTATCGTCCCTACAGGATCTGATTTCTGCTGACCTCACACAGCTTCATCTCTCACCATTCCCTTTCCACTGTCCTGCAGACACACTGGTCTTCCTACTGTCCCTCAAACATGTTAAGCTTGTTCCTTCCCTCCAGAACGTTGCACCAGGTAGTCTCAGAACACACTCTCCCCAACTCTGTGAATGGCTAGTTCCATCTTGTCTTTTGGGTATCTGCTAAAATGTCACCACCCCAAAGAGGCTTTCCCTGGATACCCAATCTATTCCCCAACACTCTCAAACATCTTACCTTTTGTAGGAGCTCAGAATAAAGCACCCATATGAATTACCTTGTTTGTTTACTAGAGGCCTGGTGCATGAAATTTGTGCATGGGGGGTGTGTCCCTCAGCCCAGCCTGCACCCTCTCCAATCTGGGACCCCTCAAGGGATGTCCAACTGCCCGTTTAGGCCCGATAGGGATGTCGGACATCCCTCTCACAATCCAGGACTGCTAGCTCCCAACTGCTTGCCTGCTTGCCTTCCTGATTGCCCATAACCACTTCTGCCTGCCAGCCTGATCACCCCCTAACCACTCCGCTGCCAGCCTGATTGATGCCTAACTGCTCCCCTGCCGGCCTGATTGCCCCTAACTGCCATCCCCTGCAGGCCTGGTCACCCCCAACTTCCCTCCTCTGCCAGCCTGGTCACCCCTAACTGCCCTCCCCTGCAGGCCTGATCGCCCACAACTGCCCTCCCTTGCAGACCTGGTCCCTCCCAACTGCCCTCCCCTGCTGGCCATCTTGTGGTGGCCATATTTTGTCCACATGGGGGCAGCCATCTTATGTGTTGGAATGATGGTCAATTTGCATATTACTTTTATTAGATAGGATGTTGTGAGTCACCCCACTAGACTGTAAGTTCCATGAAGGCAAGGAACCTTGACTGTCTTGTTCAGTCAATAAGAATGCCTAGAATAGAAGGGGAACTAAATAAATATTCAATGAATGAGACATAATAAATCTGACAGAAATTAATCACTCAAAGTCTAGAGTACCTAAATATTTGTATCTAAATGCCTGCCTGGCCCTAGCCAGTTTGGCTCAGTGGCTAGAGTGTTGGCCTACTGACGGAAGGGTCCCGGGTTCAATTACGGCCAAGAGCATATGCCTGGGTTGCGGGCTCAATCCCCAGTGCAGGAGGCAGCTGATCAGGGATTCTCTCTAATCATTGATGTTTCTATCACTCTCTCCCTCTCACATTCCTCTATGAAATCAATAAAAATATATATTTTTAAATGCCTCACTGTTTTTGGAAATGGTTCTAAAAATACAATATCCTTTAAGCATACTCTACGCAAAATCCTATATAAGATATGACATCTAACACTGTCCTAGACACAGAAGGAAGTCAGGAAATAGCAGATGAGTATATGAGTATGTATGTAACTTACTGTTATAATAATGTTATGGTCATAAAGAAACCCCTCTAATGTATGAAATAATTATTGCGTGAAATGTTTGCTGACCCCAATACTCTGTAACTTCCAAATTGGTGAACACCCCACTATCTTGATGTGAAAGCCCTGAGCCCCTAAAGTGTCAACACTCTGCTCCTAGCATAAGGCACACCGTCTGGCTCACACTGATAAGGACACAAGTTGTTTACTACCGGCCATATAAGCACCGGACCTTCTTCAGTCGACGTCTCCTGCCTGACAAGAGGAGGACTCCATGCCGCTCCGTGAGATGAGCCCCTGACTGCTCTGCTGTATGAGCTTGAACCAACTGCGGCCGCTGCCTGTCTCTGTTTTCACCGTCTGTCCTTCAGTGTGCATCGCCGGGTGGCCTTTGCTGGAGCCTAGGACCCACTAGGAATAGGTAATAAACCCTGTGTGATTGCACACTCATTCTGTCTGTGTGTCATGTGTTCTGGTTCGGCTCAGCTGTCTAGACATTGAAGCACCAGGGGATAGGCCGTTATTGCTGACTCCTGGTCACCTGCGTTTGTCCCACTAAGTCTAGACAGATAAGCAATTAATTGGGGCATAATTGGGACACTTACAATATTAAGTACAAAATGAAACACTGGCTTAGTGTTTTCCATGAAAAATAAAAAATAAATAGAATAGCATTTCAAGCTGTTTCAAATATTAATTTCAGAAATATATCTACATAAAATATAAAGTATAAAAAAGGAAAAATAACAAAAAAGCATACAAAGGAGCAAAAAAGCACTCCTGTGGTCATCAAAAACATAAAAATCTAAAGACAAACTCAGGTAGTTCTCTAGTGATCTAACTGAGCAAGTATCACAAAACTCTCCTGACAGAACAGAAATAAAAGAAGCAATGCATTAGCAGGCTCATCCATAAGACTTTTTTTTTTTTTACATTTTATTATAGAAAATTTCAAACTACAAAAATGTAGGTAGAATAGCATAATAAACCCTCACATATCCATCACTGAGTTGCAACAATTATCAATATATCTATAAAAATTTAATAAATCAGGTAAATTTCCCATACAACACAATTTCCACAACACTGATGACAGTAAATGGAACAAAATACACATATGTACTTCAGGCTTATTTTCCCCATCCTGATCAGCCTTTGTCTACTTAATGTCACAAAAGTATGAATTTCTTTTCTGATCATTTATGCCCATCATGATTCTATTCTGATGCTTATTTTAGATAGATGCAGAATGAAAAGCTACAGTAAGAATTTTTAAAATACCAGAAATTAATCAAATGCGAAAAGACTTTTACTTCTTTTTGTTGTTGTTGTTAATCCTCACCCAAGAATATCTTTTTCCATTAATTTTTAGAGGGAGGGAGGCAGGGAGAAACATCAATGTGAGACAGACACATGGATTGTTGCCTCCCCCATATGTCCTGACCCAGACTGGAAATTTAACCTGCAACCCAGGGACTTGCCCCTGACTTGGAATCGAACCTGAAACCCTTCCGTGCATAGGCTGACACTAACCACTGAGCATATGCACGTAAGAGAATTTCCACACTACTTTTCATAAACTTGATCTGCCTAGATAATTGGATTATCGAAAAATATTTTTAACCATAACACTTATTACTTCAGGACAGGAATCAGAAAAGTACAGTGCATGGGCCAATCTTGCTCACTACCAATAAAGTCCTATGGGAACACCACATGCTCAGCTGTTTGCTTGTTGTCTGTGGTTGTTTTTTGCACTACAATGAAAAACTTGAACAGTTATGACAGAAACTACATGGCTCACAAAGCCTACCATCCGGACCTTTATAGAAGTTTACTGACTTATGCTTTAGGATAAAATTTTGTGAAAATGGATGGACACAACTTTCATTTTTCAAAAAGAAAAATGAAAAAAATATGAAATGGACCAATTCCCAGAATGATACAAATTACCAAAAGTGACTCAAGAAATAAAAGAAAATGTGAACAGACCTATTATCAAGTAAAGAAATTGAATAAGTAATTAAAAATTTACTCATAAAGAAAAGTCCAGGCCCAGGGACTTCATTGGTAAATACTATCAGACATATAGAAAGAAATAATTGACAAACTCTTTCAGAGAATATAAAAGGAAGGAACATTTCCCAACTAATTTACCATGGTAGTACAGTTGATCCTGAACAATGAGGGAGTTAGGGGCAGTCTAAAATCTCTGAACTTTTGATTCCCAAAAAACTTAACACTGTCCCTTGGTAGCCACAGGGGATTGGTTCTAGAACACTCTCACACCCACGAGGATACCAAAATCCGATACTCAAGTCCCTTACATAAAATAGCATAAACAATGCATCCAGTTGATCATTATCGGTAGATTCCCAACTGAGAATTGAAAATACTGTTTTCAATCCACACTTGATTGAATCTATGGAGAGAGAAACCCAGGGATATGGAGGCCAATTTAAAAAGAAACACGTGGCTCAGTGGTTGAGTGTTGACCTATGAACCAGGTGGTCACGGTTCAATTCCTGGTCAGGGCACATGCACAGGTTTCGGGCTAGATCCCCAGTAGGGGGGTGTGCAGGAGGCAGCCGGATGTTTCTATCTCTCTCTTCCCTCCCTTTCTCTCTGAAATCAATAAAAATATATTTTAAAAAGAAAAAAATTCGGGTACAAGTGGATCCATGCAGTTCAAACCTATATATTGTTCAAGGGTCAACTGTATCACTCTAATAACTAAGGCCAAACAAATATATCAAAAGAAAAAAATACCTCAGATCAATATTCCTCATGAACACACACAAAAATTCTTAACAAAATATTAGTTAATGGAATTCAGCAACATATAAAAAGTATTATACACCACGATTAAGTGGGGTTCATTACAGGAACACAAGACTGGCTTAACATCTGAAAATCAAGCACAGTAATATACCATTTATATATCTTAGAGGGTTTTAAAAATACGTTTTTATTGATTTCAGAGAAGGGAGAGGGAGAGAGATAGAAACATCGATGAGAGAGAATCTGATTGGCTGCCTCCTGCATGCCCCCTAATGGGATCAAGACTGCAACCCAGGCATGTGCCCTGAGAATTGAACCGTGATCTCCTGGTTCATGGGTGGATCTATGCTCAACGACTGGGCTCTCAGAGGGTTTTTAATGTAATAAAGTTTATTTGTATATTTTAAAAACATCCAATTGTTATTTTATTTAGCCTTGCATTATTTTTACAAAGTCAAAATTTACAATGTCAGAAATTACATCCTTAACTTTGTGTTGTTAATCCTAACCTGAGGGTATTTTTCCCATTGATTTTTAGAGAGAGTGGAAGGAGGGAGGGAGGAGAGGAAGAGGGAGAGAGAAACATTGCAAGTGTCCAGATGGGGACTGGGGATCAAACCTGCAACCCAAGGACCTGCCCTTGACCAGGAATTGAATCAGCAGCCCTTCAGTGCATGGGCTAACACTTCAACCCAGAGCATATCCTTAACTTTGTTTAGCCCTAGCTGGTTTGACTCAGTGGATAGAGCCTCGGCCTGAGCACTGAAGGGTCCCAGGTTCGATTCCAGTCAAGGGCACAAGCTCAGGATGCAGGCTCAATCCCCAGTAGGAGGCATGCAGGAGGCAGCCCATCAATGATTCTCTCATCCTTGATGTTTCTATCTCTCTCTCCCTCTCTCTTCCTCTCTGAAATCAATAAAAATATATTTTAAAAAAATTAAATGTTTAAACTACTTAAGTTTATGATGAAAAATTTCAGATGCCAACTTAAAAATAAGAGATTTCCCAATGTTTTAGACACTTTCAAGCAAAAATATTTTAAGACCACACTGACCTTGAATATGTATGAAATGACGATGGGAAAAAGAATCACTCATGCCAAAACAACTTCACCGTATCTTAAGACAGCCAATTAAAAAAATTACTTTTTATAATTTGACAAATTCCAACTCCTTTTAATGTCTAACCTCACAATTAATTTATTCTTGTAGAGTACTAAGACCTAAACCCAAAATCCCTGGTGTGAGCCAACCAGTGCTGTGGTCAAGTAATGCAACAACCTTCCTTGATCTTACATTTTCCTAATGCAATCTAATACTTTAGGTCACACCAGCTCTTCTCACAGGCTAACCACACCACTGACTCGGATGGCTGAGGTTCCACATCTTTTTATACATGAGCCCCTCCTAAGACACATATCTACCGTCATTAACTGGTATAACTGAATTTTCTGTACTCAAGTGAAATTCCTCACATTCATAAGATCCTTCCATTCCATTAAGTTGCACTGGGTAAATCTTGAGATTAGCCAGATGATGCTTCATCAAGGTCACATATTTGCTAAGCATACCTTCCAGATAAGACTTCAAAGACATTCTGTGTATAAAGAAAGTGACAGAACCTCAACTCAGATCACCAGATCCCAGCGGTTTTATATCCATAAATCAAACCTTCAAAACACAAATTCTCAAAGTCATGACTCCATCTACTTTTACCACAATCTGGCAAATTCCCCCATCTCATCCACCATGCCATCATAAAAGACTTAAATGCCTTGCTAAAATTGACACTATCACTATGGATATTATATCCACTTTGAGCTACCAATTTGGATGTCCTGTCCTGTTGATCTGAATTTATGAGAATTCTAATAACCTAGCTACTCTGGCTGAGAATAACAGAAAAATTACACATTTTCCACTCTGCATTAACTACAGAGTCTCAGGAATCACGAGGAACTTGAACATTTTCTAGTCCAATGTTTTTCAAATTATAGGTTTTAGCAATCAGTCAATTTAGTGAGTTGCAATCAACTATTTTTTCTTTCAATGAAATAATGTCAGAGTGCATCATATGTAGAAAGGGTAAATTTTTATGTTGTGTGTGTGTGTACACACTTTATGCATGCAGGGGGCACACTGAGTCATGATGTAATATGTATCTAGCTGTGGGTCACAGTCAAAGGAGTTTGAGAGACACTGCTAGTCCCAAAGCCCTACCCTCACAAGGAAGTTCCAACAAAATATTCCAGGTAATCAAAAGTTGTTGTTTATAACCATCTTCACAGAAAAACCCACAAATAGGAATTTTGTGCTCAGTACACCTAATCTGCTATTCATTAAAAAAAAAGACTAGAATCATTTGGGGGTTTCCAGTTGAAATAGGGACCTGCTCAAAAGACTGCCATTTATGCTTTGATGAGATTCAGACCACCACAGACAGACGGCAGGATGAAGTCACTTTAGCCTGTGGCTACGGAAGAGAACAAAACCACTCTGGGTCTTCAGTTCCTCTTGTTACCAGGGGAGAGGATTTTAGGATTCCAGCTCGCTCTAGAATTGGGAGATTTATTGAAAACTAACTGGCCAAGCGGGCGAGGACTATGCCTCCCACGCAGCAAAATACCTTAACCACTTATAAGTCAATTATAGTTAAATTCAATCAATATCACACGAAGAGCACGGATAATAAGGAGTCCAGCCTTACTCCCACAGCAGGAAAGAATCAGGGGAAGTTCCCAGGATTCAGCAGAAGCGGGGCCCTGGCAGGTATCCTTCATTCCTCAGCCACCCCTCCCTCCAGACCCTGGTCCATCTCGGTCCTCGAGCCAGCGGCCACGGATGTGACCCTCGCGCTCTTCCCCGCCACCCTCCTCTGCGGTGCAAAAGGAAACTGAGGCACAGCCATGAGGGGGCGAGCTGCAGCCGCCATCACAAGGCTGACCACGCGGCGGCCGCTGAAGCTGCACACCCACCCCAGGCCAAAGGGCTCAGAATCCCGCGGTCCCGGGCCTCCTCCAACCACGCCCCCGAGGCCGCCCCGGTCCCCGGCCCTCGGCGCGCCCGGCGCGGCCTCGAGCGTGCGCCCGCCTCCCCGAAAGCCGACGCGGCCCGGAACCCCGAGCTTCGAGGCAAACCCGCCGGGCGGCCCGGAAGCCGCGCCCACGCACCGCCGCGGCCCTGGCGCCCACCTCCAAGCCGTCGGCCCGCGCCTCCTCGGCACGCCTCGCCAGCCAGCCCGCACTCGGGGTGCCCAGAGACCCCGGGGCTGCGCCAGCCCACCCCCACAGGCGCGGACGCCGGAAGTGCCCCGCGCACCACGCCACCGTCGTGAGGTCACTTCCGGCGGGGCGGTCGCCGGGAAGTTGAGGAGCTTGGGAGCCCGCGGGAGGGTCGGCGTTGCTGGCCCGCCTTCTCCTGTGGCTGGAGGCCCGCTCGGCTGGACCCCGGCCCGGCAGCGGGGGGACCAGCTCTTTCCGGAAGACTCGGTGGCCGGCTCCGGCTCTCCGCTAGCCCCCGGCCTGACACCCGGGCCAGAGCGGGGCATTCGGGGAACCAGGAGTTGTGGCGTCTTTGGTCAGTTGCAGCCGGGGACGCAACAAGTAGGCCCGGGACGGATTGAAGGAAACTAGAAATCCCCTCGTGGTTGATCAGAATTTATCACCTTTGGCCCATTTGGGGACTCGTGTCAGCCAATCTCTGCGTGATTGTCCGCCTTCCCCCGGAATCCGCCCCCAGTACTAGTTACACGGGAAAATGCCTCTCCTCACCACCACCACCACCTCCACACCCCCCACCCCCAACCCCCACCCCCGCCTCCCCGGTGGCATTTTATTTTGGTAGTCTTGATTTTTATGAAACGCAGGTGTTTAGGGCCAACACTCAATATAATGAAGAATTTAGAACTTAAAATGTACAAGGTCATCTTAAAGCCTGGCACCCGGTTTGAGAACCACTGCCGGAACAGGCCGCACTGAGTAGGGTAATGGCTCCAAAACGGGCTCTTGGAAATCAGTTGAGGAACTTTATGAAATGCTCACTTTCCACGGACTCTCCCCTCCCCTCCCTCATCACCAGAGATTCAGTTTTAGTAGGACTGGAGAGGCCTTGGCATGTATTATGTTAAAGCAGGGGTCCTCAAACTACGGCCCGCGGGCCACATGCGGATGTTTTTGCCGTTTTGATTTTTTACTTCAAAATAAGATCTGTGCAGTGTGCATAGGAATTTGTTCATAGTTTTTTTTAAACTATAGCCCGGCCCTCCAACAGTCTGAGGGACAGTGAGCTGGCCCCCTGTTTAAAAAGTTTGAGGACCCCTGTGTTAAAGGTTCCTTTTAGCTTGGGATCCACTGGTGTATCAGCCGTAGGGTTGAATCCTGAGTTGAATTTATTTATTACAAACAAGCTATGCAATTTGAGACAAACCTAAGATAATAGCTATCAAAGTTGCTGTGAAGTTAAGTGAGATAATGTGTACCTGAAAATGGTTGATAGTCCCAAGTGATTGGTCATGGGTTGATGGTTCTTGGGGATGGGTTATAGTATATAGGGCTTTATTATACTACTAGAGGCCCAATGCATGAAATTCGTGCAAGAGTAGGCCTTCCTTCCCCCAGTTGCTGGCACCGGCTTCCCTCTGGCGGGACCCGGGCTTCCCTCGCAGCCCTGGCTTCCTTGGGAAGGACGTCTGATTCCATCCAGTCCAATCAGCATATTATGCTTTTATTATTATAGATCATACTGTCTACTTTTGTGTATGTTCAAAAGCCACCATGATAAAGTTTTTAAATAACAAATATTTAGTTAATGTAGCTCAAATAATATTAGCTATAAAATGGTTAAGATAGGAACACCTTAGTTGAATTTATTTATTCCTCACCCCCCCCCCCAACCTTGCAGGGGCCTAAACCCTCACCCCTTCTGAGGGAGGTCTCCTGCCCCCATGGCTGCTTTGCTTCCCACGCACAGCCCAGATCGGGACACAGGTGACAGAGACTTGGCCCAGCTCAGATCAAGACCCAGGTAACAGACAGAGACTTGGCCGACAGCAGCTGCCCTATATCTAAATCCAGCCTAGCACCAGGAATGCTCAGGACCTACTCAAGAATGCAAATAATCCTTTCCACTAATATTTACAGGGTAATCTAAGATTGTTGGTAGAGTATTAAATTTGACAGTAAAATAGTAGTCAAGTTTTCAGATTAATAAGCTAATTTAAATAAGTGAATATCCAAGAAAATTTAATTGTACTGGACAAAAAGCTGTTCCTAAAGTAGTTACTAAAATTTCTATTGGTAGTTCATCTCATGGTAAAATTCCTGAACATGCAATGAATCTAAAGCAGTTATATTTTTGTGCAAAAAATT
Source organism: Eptesicus fuscus (assembly GCF_027574615.1). NCBI lineage: Eukaryota > Metazoa > Chordata > Mammalia > Chiroptera > Vespertilionidae > Eptesicus > Eptesicus fuscus. Next base: position 107,020,482 of record NC_072477.1, on the reverse strand, counting down.
AAAGTCATCAAGACTGCATTATAAAATTTACAAAAGCCTCCATTAATCAAAAAAAAAGGGGGGGATAGTAGGGTAATATCATGTAAGGAAAAATATCTTATAAGTAAAGAAAAATTTTACTTTACAAAATTAATTTTCATTTGTAATGCTAACAGCAAGACACCCATGAAAAACACACATGGTGTCTAAATAAGACAAAGGAAAAACATTTGGGCAAAAATAAAAAGGATCCCAAGATGGCAGCATAGGTTAAACACCTAACCTACAGCCTGGCACAACAATTTCAAAAATACAACTAAAAGTCAAAACGGACATCATCCAGAACCACAGGAAAGCTGGCTGACTAAAATGCCCACAACTAGAAGGAAAGAGAAAACCACAAGGATAATCAGAGGAGCCGTAAAAGCCTGAGGTATGGAGACACGGGCGGAGACACGGGCGTGCGCACGTGCGGGGAGGAGGAGCCGGAGAGGATGGGGCGGCTGACGGCCTGGCCGGCGTTCTCTAGTGGGAAGGAGATAAAAGCTCCAGATTGCGCTGAACCACAGCTCCGACTGCACTGAACCCCAGTTCCGGGCGAGACCCTGGGAAGCCAGGCTCATGCTGGGGAATCTGGGCTGTGGGGCGGAGGCACAGAGGAGCGGCGAAAGGCAGAGCTCCGGAGGCGCACACGTGAATGCGCGCAGAGGAAGGACTGTTGCCTGTGCCGCTGAATTGCCCTGGCAGGGAGGAGACAGGGGCTCCGGACCGTGCTGAACCCCAGTTCCGGCTACGCTGGGCCCCGGTTATGGGCGAGACCCTGGGAAGCCAGGCTCATACTGGGGGAACCTGGGCTGTGAGGCGGAGATGCAGGGGAGCGGCGAAAGGCAGAGCACCGGAGGTGCGCACGGGAATGCGCGCAGAGGATGGTCTGTTGACTGTGCCGCTGGATTGCCCTGGTGGGAAGGAGACAAAGGCGCCAGACTGCGCTGAGCCCCAGTTCCGACTACACTGAAACCCAGTTCCGGGCGAGAATCTGGGAGTCCAGATTCATTGGGGGAGAGACTAGACTGTTTGGCAGCGGGCGAAGCTCCAGGGCGCTTTTCTCTCAGAGGTGTTTGCAGGGAGTACAGAGGGACACTGAGACCCAGGAACCTCATAGGGCGGGGCTGACGGGAAGCCAAGGCTGTAGGCTCCACCCTGAAACTCCGCCCCATCCAAGCTGAGCACAGAGGCTTTTACAGTTTTGCAAGTCTAGTTGAATAAGGCTGTCTCCTGGCGTAGACACAGCTGATCCTCACAGCCAATTGGACTGGAGGTCAAATCCTCCCAGTGTACCAACAGCAATCAAGGCTTAACAACACCAAGACTTTGCACTCAGCCCACAAAGGGGGGTACCAAGAGCGACCACCTAGGGAGATTGGGGAAGCTGAGCTACCGGCCCCTATAGGTCACTGACCACACAAAGCCACTCCATCAACATAGGGAGGCAGCCAAAAGGTGGAGACACCGAAGCAGGTCACGAATAGAAGGGATGAAGGAAAGTAAACTAATGGACGACACAGTATTCAGAACCACATTTATAAGGTTACTTAAGAATCTTCTGGAGGACCAAGATGGCGGCATAGGGAAGACGCCTGATTGTTGCCTACCACAACAATTTTGAAACTACAACTGGAAAACAGAGCAGAGACCATCCAGAACAATGTCCAGAGGAATTGCTGAGAAGGAATTGACCGATGGGAGTTGGGATCGGGAAGATGAGGCCCCGCTGGGTCCCGGATCCAGGTGCGCTCGCCTGGCGACTGGTCGCCGCTGCAGACCCGATTGCCGCCGCAGCGACCTTGGACCAGCCCGCCGTCGTGCACCGGGCGCACCGGAGCTTCGCCGAGCCCGCCGCCCAGCGAGTTCCACGGCAGCCGCCCCGGAGCTTTGAGAAAATGGCCGAAGGAATTGCTGAGAGGGAATTGACCGACAGGAATTGGGATCAAGAAGACGAAGCCCTGCTGGGTCCCGGATCCGGGTGAGGCCGCATGCCCCTGGATCCGGGTGAGGCCGCATGCCCCTGGGTCCGGGTGAGGCCGCATGCCCCTGGGTCCGGGTGAGGCCACGCGCCCCTGGATCCGGGTGAGGCCGCATGCCCCTGGGTCCGGGTGAGGCCACGTGCCCCTGGGTCCGGGTGAGGCCATGCGCCCCTGGGTCTGGGGGAGGCCACGCGCCCCTGGGTCCGGGTGAGGCTGGGTCCTGGGTCTGGGTGAGGCCGCGCCCCTGGGTCCAGGTGAGGCTGGATCCGGGTCCGGGTGAGGCCGCACGCCCCTGGGTCCAGGGGAGGCCACGCGCCCCTGGGTCTGGGTGAGGCTGGGTCCCGGGTCTGGGTGAGGCCGCGCCCCTGGGTACAGGAGAGGCCACGCGCCCCCGGGTCCGGGCGAGGCTGCACGCCCCTGGGTCCGGGTGAAGCTGGATCCCAGGTCCGGGTGAGGCCGTGCGCCCCTGGATCTGGGTGAAGCTGGATCCCGGGTCCGGGTGAGGCCGTGCGCCCCTGGATCCGGGTGAGGCTGGGTCCCGGGTCCGGGTGAGGCCGCGCCCCTGGGTCCGGGAGAGGCCATGCGCCCCTGGGTCTGGGTGAGGCCACGCGCCCTTGGGTCTGGGTGAGGCTAGATCCCAGGACCGGGTGAGGCTGTGTGTCCCGGGGCTCGGGTGATGCTGGGTCCTACGTCCGGGTGAGGCCACGCACCCCTGGGTCCGGGCGAGACCAAACCAGAGGGAGTCGGACCTGCATTACCACCATTTGTCCACCATCCAGAGCTGAAAAGTCAGTGCCGACATGTACTCATAAGGAACTGGTGGACATTGAAATTGGGTCTCAAAAGAACTGTTGGTCCAGAAAGAAACTTACTACAGACTGATTCACTTGCCTGTCAGCATAACTATTATTGCTCATCTCACATTCGGTTCTTACAAGTATATTTCTAGTAACACATGATCTCACTCATCTAGGGGAAATGATGAACAACATAGACTGATGAATAAGAACAGACCCAGAAACAAGGAGGTATCGATCGGACTGTCGGGCCTCAGAGGAAGGGTAGGGGAGGGAGGGGGTAGGCGGGAGAGATCAACCAAAGGACTGTGTGCATGCATACAAGCCTAACCAGTGGTTAAGGACAACAGGAGGGTGGGGTGGGGGATGGGAATGGGGGGATGAGGACAAATAAGTGACACCTTAATCAATAAAGAAATAAAAAATAATAATAAAAGTAAAAAAAAAATAAAAAGAATCCCAAATCAATTATATAGGAAATATTCCTTTATTAACTTTTGGTCAAGAATATGTTTGTATATTTTCAGAAAACAACTCCAAGACCATGTGGATTCTTGCAACAGAGAGGAATCGACAGGTCTGCTCCAACCACGAAGACAAGAGGAGAAACAGTTCAGAGATGGAAGACGCTGACGACGCCTTGCCATACTAGCAGTCAGCAGCTGTGCGTCACTGCAGGTTACCCAGAACCAAACCAGAGAGTGTCGGACCTGCATTGCCACCATGTGCCCACCATCCAGATATCATTGCTGACATGTACACATAAGGAACTGTTTGACATTGAAACGGGGACTCAGAACTGTTGGACATTGAAATTGGGACTCAAACATTTTTTTGTTATTGTATGTTTATTTCTAGTCTGCAGAGGCAAGATTTTTTAAAGGAAAGAAATGGGGGAAAATAGATACAGAGGCAAAGAAGCATTGAACAGACTGCCAAACTACAGCGGGAAGGCAGGGGAGGTTGGGGCGGGGGGCGGGGGTGGGCGGCTGTAAGAGATCAACCGAAGGACTTGTATGCATGCATATAAGAATAACCAATGGATACAAGACACAGGCGGGGGGCAGGTGAGGGTATGTACTGGGGGGCAGGGGAGGCCGGGGGGAGGTCAATGGGGAAAAAAAAGGGAGACATATGTACTACTATTTGTAATACTTCAAACAATAAAAAAAAATTAAAATAGGAGCACCTTGAGCTATGTAGCAGCCAGGGATAAGTTTAATATTACACTGAAAGTGTAGTAGTGTTTGTTTATGGCACATGTGTGAGGCATTCTGGAATCAAATTTAACAATGGTTATTATAGTAAAACTAGAGGCCCAGTGCACAAAATTTGTGCATGGCGGTGGGGGGGGGGTGCCTCAGCCAAGCCTGTGCCCATTCACAGTCCGGGAGCCCTCAGGGGATGTCTGACTACATTAAAAAAAAATCACCCTGTACTTAATTTTCTTACTAACTCCTCCTTTTAAACTCTCCTCACTCTCACATTCTGTTTCTTCTTTTTATTTAACTACTAGAGGCCCGGTGCATGAAATTCATGCACGGGGGTTCCTCAGCCCAACCTGCACCCTCTACAATCCAGGAACTCTCAGAGGATATCCTACTGATGGCTTAGGCCCACTCCCCATGGTTCTCTGCTCTCTGCGGGGCCTGGAGGTTTCCCTGCAGCCATGTAGATGAAGCCCCCATGCCCTGCTGTGGCTCTCTGCCTGCTGCCGCCATGTGCCATGTGAAGGAAGCCCCATTGCCCTGCAGTGTGCTCTGTCTGCCCGGCCTGGGGGCTTCCCAGACACGGACACACGAAGGGAGCCCCATGCCCTGTTGTCCGGCCCTGTCTGCTGGGCCTGGGGGTGTTCCCACCGCCACTGCCCACTAAGGAAGCCCCCAAGCCCTGCTGTCTGGGCTCTGTCTGCCACGTCTGGGGACTTCCCTGCCACTGCCCCACTAAGGAAGCCATCATGCCTGGCTTTGCAGGGCCTGGAGGCTTCCCAGCTGCCGAGATCAGGAAGCCGCCATGCCCTGCTCTGCTGGCACTGGAGTCTTCCCGCCTCAGCGACCATAGGGAAGACTCCAGGCCCTGCCCTCCGCCGGCTCCGTGTGCGCAGGGCCTGGCATCTTCCTGATCGCTGCAGCGACCAATGGGAAGACTCCAGGCCCCGCTCCTCCGCGGGCTCTGTATGCGCGCCACGGCGACCATCAGGAAGACTCCAGGCCCTGCTCCTCCGCAGGTTCCTTGTGCGCAGGGCCTGGTGTCTTCCCGATCGCCGTGGCAACCAACATTTAAGGGATATACCAGGTGTACTGGTTAATAATTCGGATTTTTCCAATAGATGGAGTTACACATATGTTGATATATATGCGATTTGATATGTATGGTATTTCGTTATATTGACAACAAGCTTCAAAATTTCATATGTCAAATTTGCTGAAGGTGTTAACATCATAGATATTTTTACACTTAAAAATGTCGAATTTTGTGCCAAAAAAGAGCATTTGTGGGAAGTTTAATTCATTACTTTATTTTGAAGGAAAGTGCTGCTGAATACTTCGGGAAGCTTATGGTGAACATGCTCCATCTCAAGATACTTGTGAACGCTGGTTTAAATGCTTTAAAAGTGATGATTTCAATGTGAAAGACAAAGAACGTCCAGGTCAACCGAAAAAGTTTGAAGACCAACAATTACAAGCATTATTGGATGAAGATGGGTGTCAAACTCAAAAACAACTTGCAGAAAGATTAAACGTTGCTCAGTAAACAATTTTTGATCGTTTACAAGCAATGGAAAAGATTTTAAAGGAAGGAAAATGGGTGCCACATCAACTGAACGAAAGACAAATGGAAAACTGAAAAGTCATCAGTAAAATGTTGCTTCAACGGCACGAAAGAAAGTCTTTTTGCATCGAATTGTGACTGGCGATTAAAAGTGGATTTATTTTGAGAAATCCCAAATGTACAAAATCATGGGCTGATCCAGGTCAACCATCAACATCAACTGCAAGGCCAAATCGCTTCAGAAAGAAGACAATGCTCTGTGTTTGGTGGGATCAGGAAGGTGTGGTGTATTATGAGCTTCTAAAACCAGGTGAAACCATTAACACTGATCGCTACCGACAACAAATAATCAATTTGAACCACGCTTTGATTGTGAAACAACTAGAATGGGCCAAAAGACATGGCAAAGTAATTTTGCTTTATGATGACGCACCATTGAAGCATCCATCTTATATAAAAACTGCTGTTTGAAATTTTAACCCTGCTATTTTGGCTTCTGTAAATGCTTGCTTGCTTAAATAATAAGGAAATAAGACTACTCCCATTCCAGAGAGGCCATAAATCTTCCCCGGACAAAGTTATCAGTGCTGGAACCAGGCCAGGCCTTTGGTTGAGGTCTCAAAGCCCCAGCACATAGGGCTCTTTAAGAACTTGCAAAGGGGACCAAAAAAACCCATATTTGGGAGACAAAGAGGGTAAAAAGGTATAAATACAGAAAACTTCTATGTGTCGGAGCCCAGAATTTGAGAGACATTTTGCTCTGGGCCCTCGTGTAATAATAATATTAATAAATGTAACTCCATCTCTCTAAGCATTGCTTGGTTCTTCTCCAGTTTTCTCTAACACCATCACACACTTCAAAACCAGTTAAAGACACGTTAAAAGATCTTGCCTGGGAAGTACTAACCCACCCGCTCTATTCACCAGACCTTGCTCCTTCAGATTACCACTTGTTCCGATCGATGGCACACATACTTTCTGAGCAGCACTTCAAAATGTATGAAGAAGTGGAAAATTGGGTCTCTGAATGGTTTGCCTCAAAACAAGAAAAGTTCTATTGGGATGGTATCCACAAATTACCTGAAAGGTGGGGAAATGTGTAGCTAGCAATGGACATTACTTTGAATAAAGCACTTTTGATGTTTCTCTTGAAATTATCGTGTTTTCTTTGATTATAAAATCTGCTATTATTAACCAGCACACCTAGTACTCAGAAAAAGAATGAATGATTCCAAGGAAGTTGAGAAGCAACAGCTAGGAAAATAAGAAAACCCAGCCCTGGCTGGTGTATCTCAGTAGGATGAGGGTCGTCCCATGCAGCAAGAGGTCGCTGGTTTGATTCCCGGTCAGGGCACATGCCCAGGTTGTGGGCTTGATCCCCAGTAGAGGGTGTACAGGAGGCAGCTAGCTGATCCATGTTTCTCTATCAATGTTTCTGTCTCTCTTTCCCTCTCCCTTCTCTAAAAAATCAAGAAAAACATATTTAAGAAAAAGAAAAGCAAACCCAGCAAGCAGTTGGTGATGCCCAAGAAACCCAGGAAGGAGAGGTTTTTTGTGTTGTTGTTTTTTTTAGATAACTTTTATTTTTTCATTGATTTTTAGAGAGAGCAGAGGGGGAAACAGAGAGAAACATTGATTGGTTGCCTCAAGCCTGCAACCGAGGTACATGCCCTTGACTGAAATAGAACCCAGGACCCTTCAGTCCGTGGACCAAGGCTCTATCCACCCAGCCAAACTGGCTGGTTCAAGAAGAGTTTCAAGAGATTGGTTGACATACTAAATACTACAAAGAACTTAAATCAGCAGAAGCCTGAATATGTCCATTAAACTAGCAACTTCCTTTGCAGGAGGTGACCCAGTGGATCATGGGAAGATGCTGCCCCCATCACTCCGCTACTGCTGCCACTGCGGGCCACCACGGCTGCCAGCCCTTCACCCTCGCTTCTTAGCACTGGCCCCGCCCACTGGTGGGTAGGGGTGATCTGGGGCCAGACCAGCTGTGGGAGGGGCTGTGGGAGGTTGAGGCACAGCAGGTCGCACCCCGTCCAGGCTCTGCGGAGGTGTGGTGCCGGCCCGGGCCCACACCACTGCCTCTGTGGAAGGGGCAGCACTGGGACCTGGACTGTGCAGCCCCCTCTCCCGCGGCCCCTGTGGAAGGCCCTGCCTGCACCGCCTCTGAGGAAGGGGTGGCGGCGCTGGACCAGCCTGCACCGCGGCCTCTCCCGTGCTGCCTCTGCAAAAGGGGCAGTGGCAGCGGCGGTGCCACCTCCGCTCCCAAGGCGGTGCTGCCTCTGCTCCCGCTCTAGCGCCCATGGCAGCAGCCCTCCGCCCTCGCAGCCGCTGTGGCTTTGTCAGGATGAACGGCCGGAATGTGTCAGGTCTAATTAGCATATTACCATTTTATTGGCATAGATTATCCTATCTAATAAAGAGGGAATATGCTAATTGACCGCCACACCCTCACAAAGATGGCGGCGCCCAAAGCCAATAAGGAGGGAATAGGCCAATTGTCTGCCATGCCCTCAAAGATGGTGGCGAGGACAGCCACAAGATGGCGGCGCCCAGTCCCCTCAGCCCCGCCGGGGTAATATGCATACTGCACAGCCGGGCCTGCCCCTGGGCAGGTCCGGCCGCTCCGTGCGCCTGCCTCTGGAGTCCCCCAGTTCCCTCAGCCCCCCTACCACGCAGGGCCGACCCAAGGTGCAGGCAAGCCTCAGATGTCGGCTGCCCAGCTGCCCAGGGCCGGCTGAGGCTTGCGCTGCTGGCAGTGGCAGCAGCAGAGGTGTGATGGGGGCATTGCCTTCCCTGATCGCCAGGATGCCTCCTGCCCCTGAGGGCTCCCGGACTGTGAGAGGGGGCAGGCCGGGCTGAGGGACTCCCCCCTCTCCAGTGCATGAATTTTCATGCACCGGGCCTCTAGTTAGTATAGATTTCCCAATGGACAAAACTCTCTGGATTGTTGTAGTCTTTGAATCTTTGCCTCCTGTGAGATGAATGTTACTAATTTGTTAGTTTCTACAATGCAGAATGTCTGCTTTTTAGTTTTCTTTATATTTGGGAAACAAAAGATTTAAAAATCAATATTTTAAACAGTCATAAGAGTAATTATTTTCCATTTATTTAGTCCCATAGTTATTTTTGTTTATCCTGATTATTTGCCAGTATTTTTTTTGAATTTACTTATTCTTTGAAGTTGTATAAATCTTCATCCAGTTCTAAGATATAATCTCCTTAGAAGCCTGCAATTTAGAGTAAGTCAGAGTCCTTTTATGAATTTTTCTAAAGATATAATATACCTACAAATGCATCAAAGTAAAGCAATGACTATCCATGAATGACAAAATTTAAAAGTGGCATGGTTATAGATTTGATAAAAACTTTGCTTTTCTATAAAACATTCCAAGACAACAATTTCTTGGTAAATAATAATTCCTGTAAAATGACATAGAGAATAATATAAAATTTGTATACTTTTAGATCCAATATGTAATTAAAGTAAGATTTTAAAACAGGGCATATGGCTTATAGCAAGTGGTGTATTGAGCATGGAAAATAATTCATAAATTCCTAATGTGTGAAACGCAAATACCCAGAATATCACTGGTAGATGCCTCCCCAGAGAATCATCACTGTTGGCTTGCCTGGTGTCCCTGACTGGACACCTGCTATGTCTGAAAGTTTCCTGTTTGAACTTGACTCTGAATCTGTGCAAGCTCCTTTCTGAAGCAGACTGAAACCTCTATAGCATTATATATATATATATATATATATATATATATATATATATATATATATATATATGACACAGTTAATTTTATTTGACAAAGCTTCCCATGTAATTTCAAGTATATTAAATTGGCCTAATTTAGTTCAAAAATATTTCTTTTAAGAAGAGAGAATAAATCCTTGAGTCATTTCAGGGCCCTTGAAATGTCCCAAAGCTATCTCTCAGTTAAGTCTTGAAATTTAACTTGGAAAGACTCAAATATACATAACCCAAAGATTATATTACAAACTCTTTGTAATTATTCTAAAAGATCAATTAGCCCTAGCTAGTTTGGTTCAGTGGATAGAGCATCGGCCTGCAGACTGAAGGGTCCTGGGTTTGATTCCAGCCAAGGGCACATGCCTGGGTTGCAGGCTCAATACCCGGTAGGGGTTGTGCAGGGGGCAGCCAGTCAGTGATTCTCTCTCATCATTGATGTTTCTATCTCTCTCTCCCTCTCCCTTCCTCTCTGAAATCAATAAAGAAATATATTTTTAAAAAATAAAATAAAATACATCAATCAAATTTAAACTGTTTTTTTAAAAATATATATTTTATTGATGTTTTACAGAAAGGAAGGGAGAGAGATAGAGAGTTAGAAACATGGATGAGAGAGAAACATCCATCAGCTGCCTCCCGCACACCCCCCACTGGGGATGTGCCTGCAACCAAGGCACATGCCCTTGACCGGAATCGAACCTGGGACCTTTCAGTCTGCAGGCTGATGCTCTATCCACTGAGCCAAACCAGTTTCGGCTTAAACTGGTTTTAATTTTAAAAATTTTGTCTGGACCGTAGAATTCATCCTTTTTTAAAAAAATATCAGGCCAATAAAATATATCCTAGGCTGAAATTTTACCACATGTAGTACACAGACACATATACACACTTACACATAAAGACTATATTTTGAATACTAAATTTTCCAGAGAAAACACGAGAATTATTTTCCTCAAAAATGAATTACCATACTTCATGCATTCTATTATCACAACTACATAATTTTTCCCAACTTAGTTTGAACTTTTAACTCTTAGAAGCCTCACATTTTAGGTGGCAAGTTAAATACTTAGCATTTCTTAGATTAGTAATACATTCACATTTTTAAGGATATATTTCAAATAAAATACAAGACATATTCAATTAATAGATTCAAATCTATCCTCTAGATTGTCCATTTGAGACAAACTCAGATTAATTAATGTTTCAGTATCCTGTTATTTCAAACCTAGGTATTAAAAATTATTATTATTGTTTTTACTATTTAACCCAGCAATGCTCCAAAGCTTTTAAGTTACCAATTATGCGTATGAGACTGGAGAAAAGGTGGAGGGGGGAAGGGAGCAGGCCCTGCAGCCTCTTCTAGTACTGCAGGTTTTCAGGCCTCCAGCAGCTTGGTTTTAAAACTGCCACATTTTTCCTTAGCGATAACATGCTAAGGTTTAGATGATAATAAGTTCAGCTTCTGATAATCTCAGGACTGTTAAGTAAAGAAACTGTTCTTTGGGAAGGGGGGGTTAGAATGCTGGCCTTGGGATTTAAAGGCTCAGTGAGGGGTCTCTTTCTTTTTCTCTGTGACCCATATGCTCCCCCTCTTTTGGGATGTCCATACTGTTGTGGCCTTTAGGGCCAGCCCTTCCATGGGCTGTTTGTTCTACAGTTGTGAGCATTATGTTAGCTTTCTGTTTCTGCCTCTGTCATCTCTACGTTCATAGACCTTCTGAGCCTCTTTTAATAGCTTTTCTACACTTCTATCCTTCCAGTTCTCTAACTTGTGTAGTTTTCTTGAGATGTTACGCCAACTATTGGTGACAAAATGTAATTTTAATATTCCTTGAATTATCACTGAGAGGCTTTATTATAAACACTTCATTTTAGTTACATTTATTTATTATATCTTAACAACTTTGAGATTTTAAAGTCAATTATTGCCTAAACCATTTTCTTAACCAATTTTGTAACAGGGATAACTCATCAGCCTTCAGTGGCTTTAATGTGAAAGTACTATTTTATTTTATTTTCCTTTATAAAAATAGGAGTACTGCTAAAGGGTACTTGTACAGATCTGTTCCTCCCAGTGTTATGGGGAAAAAATAGAACATTGGGGACTAGTTATGGTTATGAGAAATATTCATTATGCTGTTAACCATGAATGCCCTTTCTGTTCAAAGTAAGGACATACAAACCTGGCTGGGAGTTCCACGCCCCTGAGACCTGGAAGTCAACTTTGGGATGTGGTCCATTATAATTCAAGAACTGCCCATTATCATGGAAACATTAATCTTGTTGCCCAAACCCAGCCTGTATAGGTCACTTACCCATGCCTGTAATCCCTACTTCCCCATGTAATCTTTGTCCCTATATTCATAAACCAGGGAAGAGCAAACCAAAGTCCCCAAAAGATAGAAAGCCAAAATTACATTACAGACACACAGACAGAAATCTCACTAGCTACGAGTTTCTGGTGGCTGAAGTCCTGAGAGGGAGAGCAGAAAGATTCCCCAAGATTAAGAATTCTTGGCAGCTGCTGGGACGTTCCTGCAATCTGTCACATGTTCAGCCTCACCACACATAATTGGGCTTCTCCAAAGCAGGACTCTCCCCATCTTTAAACAAATGAAACAAGCAACAAAGAGACATAAAACATCAATAGGAACACTCTTACACAGGCGTGCACAACACACTAAAAGTTACCACCACAGAATGTCCTGCATTCAAAAAACCACCAAAGCAGAGCAATGTTTGGTTCTGGAACTGCCCCTCCCCAGAACCTCAGCATTCTCCCAATGGGCTATTTTGGCCCAGGCATATGGCTTGCCTGGTTGCCTCATGTATATTACCCTTGTATCATTTTCGCCATCTTCCAAAGAAAAACAGTCTCAGGCCTATTCTGTAGCATCCATGAAGAGATGGGGCTTAGGCTAAGAGGCCACCCAAAATTGGGTGGGGAGCACTTCCCCTTAAATCAGTCTTTCCCTCTCCATGGGTACAGAGTCCTGAGGACATCCCCAAATTTTAAGAAATGGCTTATCCATCCAAATTTCAAATGACAGACTAGGAAACAAAAACATGGTGAAATAACACTCCCGAGAGTGGGCACCCATTTTACAGGATCACAATAAAGGTGAGAGGCAAGCAACCTGGTAATTAATGCGCTGGGGCCTTTTCTAGTTGCCTCTACCTCCCTTTGTCTAGGGCAGTGGTCGGCAAACGATGGCTCGTGAGCCACATGCGGCTCTTTGGCCCCCTTGAGTGTGGCTCTGCCACAAAATACCACGGCCTGGATGAATCTATTTTGAAGAAGTGGCGTTAGAAGAAGTTTAAAAAATTTGGCTCTCAAAAGAAATTTCAATTGTTGTACTGTTGATATTTGGCTCTGTTAACTAATGAGTTGCCGACCACTGGTCTAGGGCAGTGATGGGCAACCTTTTGAGCTTGGTGTGTCAAACTTCGCCAAAAAACTGAGCATAACTCGGGAAGTGTGTCACTTTGAGGAAAAAAACATTATTTCATAAATGTTTCATCCTCAGGAGCAGCAAATGTTTCATCCTCGGCATGTGGCCGCCTCAGCGACCGCGTGTCATCAGAAATGGCTACACGCGTGTCATAGGTTCGCCATCACTGGTCTAGGGGAATCTTCCTTGGACCTGTGTTATCTGCCACCTATACGGCTCATACCCTCTCTCCCCACCCCCACATCCTGTTTGCTCTGGGAAAATCAAGTAATGGCCTGGCCACCTACTGTTTCTTTTCTATGAAGATAAATCAGAGGGATGCTTCCTACAGGGGGGAAATGGGGAATAGGCATTTATTAACTTCAGAATAGTTCTGAGACAGTCTAAAATTTCTTATTAATTTCCATCTTTTTTGGAAGAAAAATTTTTTCTATGTTTTTCCTTGGAAGCTTCTCATTTCCAAATCAAGATATGCTTCCCATATAAGTCATTCAGTTTAATTTCAGAGCCGGCATTTTTCTAATTTTTGCATGCAAAATGTTAATGTAGGTAGCCAAAACAACTGCATTTTGGCCATTTCTAAGTTGATATTTTTTAGTTAAATCTTCCAGTTTCTATATAGCATTTGCCAGTAAAGGCTTCCTATCAAGAGTATTAAATGAGGGCTGGTGTTTGGGAGCTTCTGGCATTGAAGGCATAATTTCCCATGTAATATATTTTTTATTTTTGGATATCTGTAGTCTGAGCAAATTTTCTAGACATGTTATGTACCAAGCCTTATGGTAGCCCCCTAGATGAGCCATTTAGTTAATACTGTGTTTTTTTTTAAATAAATATATTTTATTGATTTTTTACAGAGAGGAAGGGAGGGGGATAGAGAGCTAGAAACATAGATGAGAGAGAAACATCGACCAGCTGCCTCCTGCACACCCCCCACCAGGGATGTGCCCGCAACCAATGTACATGCCCTTGACCGGAATCGAACCCGGGACCCCTCAGTCTGCCGACCGACGCTCTATCCACTGAGCCAAACCGGTTTTGACTAGTTAATACTGTTGAATTGGGACTTCCCTATGGAGCTTCTGTACTTCTGACACCTCCATAAAGATTCTTAGTCACCTAAGAACACCCCAGAATCAGAGGATGTGCCCCTTTATCTTCAAAGCTGAATGGGTTCAGCTCATTTATACCGCGAAGGTTTTTTGCTCAGACTCTCAACAATTCCAATTGAAAAGCCAAAATCAAAACCAGCCACCCATTTTTTTTCCCCTCCAGTTCCACCTTAGCCTGGGTTCTGTCAACACTGGTTCCACCTCAAGGATTTTAAAACACAGTTCAAATAAAGTCAGACCCTCTACCAAAAGCAAGGGAAGGTCCAGGATCCAAGAGACAACTCACCCAAGTTCATCCAATGGATGGAGAACTCAGCACCAAGTCCGAGTCCAAGAGATGGTCCTGGGTGAGCTTTGGAATCCTGCCATGACTACACTAAGTAATCTATACTAATAAAAGGGTAATATGCTAATTAGACTGGGAAACCTTCTGGGAGACCTTCCAGACATCCTTCCGGACAAACCCATGGTGGCAGGGTTGAGGCAGAGGTGGTTAGGGGCGATCAGGCCAGGAGGGGAGGCCAGTTGGAGGCTAGCACGCTGGCAGGGGGAGGCAGTTGGGAGCGATCAGGTGGCAGGGTGGGGGCAGTTGGGGGAGAGCAGGCTGGTGAGGGGCAGATGGGGGTGATCAGGTTGACGGGGGGGAAGTGGGGGGCAATCAGGCTGGCGGGGGGGCAGTTGGGGGTGAGCAGGTCAGCAGGCAGAGTGGTTAGGGGCAATCAGGCAGGCAGGCAGGTGAGTGGTTAGGAGCCAGTGGTCCCGGATTGCGAGAGGGATGTCCCAGATTGGAGAGGGTGCAGGCTGGGCTGAGGGACACCTCCCCATGCACGAATTTCATGCACCGGACCACTAGTGTTAACATAAAGCATTCAAACCTGTAAAGAATTTTTGTGAGGGAGAAACCAATATGGCGGCATAGGTAAACACCTGAACTTGCTGCCTCGCAAAACTACAACTAAAAGACAAAATGGGTATCATCCAGAACCACAGGAAGGCTGGCTAAGTGGAAATTCTATAACTAGAAGGAAAGAGAAAAGCACACTGAGACTCAGAGAAGGAGCGGAGGTGCAGAAGTGAAGTGCAGAGGTACGGAGGTGCGGAAAGGGCTGGCAACTGAGTATGCTGTTGTCTTTTTCAATCGGGAGGGAGACACAAGCTCCCAACTGCTCTGAACTCCAGTTCCGGGCGGGAATCTGGGGACCCAGACTCATACGGGGAGAAACTGGACTGTCTGGCATTGGGTGGAACTTGAGGGTGGCTTTTTCTCAGAGGTGCTTGCAGTGATCATTGTTCCTGCACGGTGCCGCGGGACACAGAAACACAGGACCTCTTCCAGGCAGGGCTGATGGTCAGCCATTGCTGTTTGCTCCACCCTGGTGATTCCCTGAGACCCCACCCAATTTGTGTGCAGAGGTTTTTGCATATGAATGGCCTGGCCCTTTGCAATCTGAAACCTAACGTACTGCAGCTGGGTCAAAGAGCCCCAGAGCCTCCAAAAGAAGACCCAACGCTCGACAGCAGCTTACATTGCTTCACAGCTGGGCCTCATCTGGGCACCTCCAAACCCCAAACAAAGAGAAGGAATCTGCATATCTCTCTGTAGCTCCTGCGGGTTGGCCTCTCTCCTTGGAGATCCAAGAGCCAATGTACCCAGTGGTCAGAGAGAGACCATCCAGACTATAACTCTTCAGATCCATAAGAGACACACTCAGGGGGCAGACACACTGAAGCAAGTCTTGCCCCATAAGGGTGTCTCCAGCACAGAAGTTCTCCCATCATAGACACAGCTGATCCTCACAGCCAATTGGCCTGGAGGTCAATTCCCAGTGATACCAACAACAATCAAAGCTTAACTACAAGACTGTGCACACAGCCCACAAAGGGGTGCACCAAGAGTGTCCACCTCAGGTAACTGGGGAGGCTGAGCCACTAGGCCATATAGGACACCTAGCACACAAAGCCACGCTATCAACACAGGGAAGCAGCCAAAATTCAGAGACAAAAAATCAGGTCACAAATGAAAGAACTGGAGGAAAGCAAATGACTGGATATAGAGTTCAAAACCACGGTTATAAGGTTACTCAAGAATCTTCTAGAAACTGCCGATAAATTTAGTGAGACCCTTAAGGATATAAAAAAGGACCAACTAGAAATTAAGCATACACCGACTGAAATAATGAATAATATACAGAGATCCAACAAGAGACTAGAGGATCCCAAGAATCAAGTCAAAGATTTGAAATACGAAGAAGCAAAAAACACCCAACCAGGAAAGCAAAGAGAAAAAAGAATAAAAAAATATGAAGATAGTGTAAGGAGCCTCTGGGACAACTTCAAGCATACCAACATCCGAATTATAGGGGTGCCAGAAGAAGAGAGAGAGCAAGATATTGAAAACCTATTTGAAGAAATAATGACTGAAAACTTCCCCCACCTGGTGAAAGAAATAGACTTACGAGTCCAGGAAGCACACAGAACCCCAAACAAAAGGAATCCAAAGAGGACCACACCAAGACACATCATAATTAAAATGCCAAGAGCAAAAGACAAAGTGAGAATCTTAAAAGCAGCAAGAGAAAAACAGTTACCTACAAGGGAGTACCCATACGACTGTCAGCTGATTGAAATACTTTTGCCATGCCAGATGCTTTGGAAATGTTGCATGTGGGAGTTTCAATGAATTGCATGTTCAATGGCAATTTCAAAGCGGAATGAAACTATGCAGGCCAGAAGGGAGTGGCAAGAAATATTCAAAGTGATGAACAGCAAGAACCTACAACCAAGACTACTCTACCCAGCAAAGCTATCATTTAGAGTTGAAGGTGAGGTAAAGAGCTTCACAGATAAGAAAAAGCTAAAGGAATTCATCACTGCCAAATGAGTATTATATGAAATGCTGAAGGGTATTCTTTAAGAAGAGGAAGAAGAAGAAAAAGACAAAAACTATGAACAACAAAGTGACAACAAATACATATCTATCAAAAGTGAATCTAGAGAGAGAAACCAAGATGGCGGCATAGGTTAAACACCTAACCTGCAGCCGGGCACAACAATTTCAAAGGCACAACTAGAGGTCAGAACGGACATCGTCCAGAACCACAGGAGAGCTGGCGGACTGAAATACCCACAGCTGGGGGGAAGGAGAAGGCCACGGGGACAGTCGGGAAGCCGTAAAAGCCTGAGGTATGGAGAAACGGGCGGAGACACGAGCACACGCGACTGCGGGGAGGATGGAACCGGAGAGGAGGGGGCGGCTGATGACCTGGCCGGAGTTCACTGGCAGGAAGGAGATAAAGGCTCCGGAGTGCGCTGAGCACCGGCTCCGATTGCACTGAACCCCATTCCGGGCGAAACCCTGGGAAACTCACTCACTTTCGCAACTCCGCCGCCCCCGCAGGCCGCCCGGCCCGGGACGCTGGGGACGCCGCCGCAGCGGCGGCGCCCGGAGCCCGGGGGCCTCCCAGCACCCGTCCCCGCCGCGCAGCCCCCGCGCGCCTGGTGCCGCGGGCCGCGCGCCCCGCACACCGGACGGAGGCCCGGGCGCCCTCTCCGTGCACCTCCCGGCGGCGCTAGACTTCAGTAGAGTTGACTGAATTCAAGGGATTAAGAAGTATAAATTGGGGGGACGCCACGGCGGCGACGTCTGGAACGCGGCGATGGCGGTGCCTGGAGTTCAGCGGCTGCCCAGCGCCCGTCCCAGCCGCGCGGCCCTCGCGCGCCTGGTTCCGCGGGACGCGCGCACCGCGCACTGGACGGAGGCCCGGGCGCCCTTTCCGTGCACCTCCCGGCGGCGCTAGACTTCAGTAGAGTTGACTGAAATGAAGGGATTAAGAGGTACGGATTGAGAAGTTTGAAAAAGATGGCGGCGGAGGTTAGGGGCTATTCTGTTGCCTCGCACCCAGCGAAATCGGAGGGGATGAGGTGTGGAGGTGCGTGGGTCTGGCTGGTGGCGGGGGAGAGGGGCTTTTGTTCCAAACCTAGGGGAGATTGGCTCTCCATCACCCTGAAACCCATCTTCTGGCGAACCCCGGGAGACCCAGATGCCTGCGGGGAGAGGCGGGACTCTTGCGGAGGTGCGCCCAGCAATCAGTGTTTGCTGCGCTGGAGTGCGGAACGAGGGGACTTAGATACGTGGAAGGCAGAAGGACCAGACTCACAGCCATCTCGGCTCGCCGCACCATGGCCTGTGGGCGCCCTGAGACCCTGCCCCGCCCTGGGACCCGCCCCGCACGTTTTGAAGACCTGCCCCGCAAGTCTTGCAGGCACACCTGCGCCCCAAGCAACGGCTTATGCATGTGGGTGGCCTGCCCTCTGGCAGCGGACCAGATGATCTGCTGTTCTAGTCGGACTGCTCCAGGGCCACTCAGACAGGAGGAAGAAACTACAGTTTTTGCTGTAATCCTTGCTGAGTGCCTAAGGCAGTAGCTGATCTACACCCCATTGGAGACCCAGAAACGAGGGCATCTAGTGGTCTGTGGGAGATGACACCAGATTTCAACCACGTGCATAAGGGACACATTCAACGGGAATATTCAGTGAGCGCCAAAGCTTTGCTGCACCAAGACCCGGCCCATAAACGTGTCTCCTGCACAGCAACTCTTCCTTTATAGACAAAGAGAGCCCCCCCCCAGTGACACCAACAACAATCAAGACTTAACTATACAAAGGAGGACCAAGATGGAGGCGTAGGGCGGAAGCCTGATTGTTGCCTACCACAACAACTTTGAGACTACGACAAGAGAGCAGAGCAGACACCATCCAAGACCACCATAGGGCTGGCTGAGTAGATGCTCTACAACTAGAATAAAAGAGGGGTATGTGGGATGATGCTGATGCCGGTGACCCAAAGACCACACTTTAAGAACTACGGCTCAGGCGACACAAAAGAACTATGGCTCAGGCGATACAACAGCGGCCTGGAACGTGCTCGGTGCAGTTACCCCGGCGGTCTCCGGCTGAGGGGACGGCTCCACTGGCAGCCAAGCACGGACAGACGAACCCCTATGAGACATGGGGTGGGAGACTCCGCGCTTGCTGACCTCCGAGTCCGTCAAGAATCTCAACGCCCCGGAAGCGGCCAGGTGCGCATGCTCGGCGACCGTCCACCGATGCAGACCCAAGGGCCGACGCAGCGACGCCAGACTGGCCCACCGCCATGCACCGGGTGCACCGGAGCTTCGCCGAGCCGCCGCCCGACGAGTTCTGCAGCAGCCATACTGGAGCTCTGGAAGGATGGCCAGGGGAATTGCTGAGGGGGGATTGACCGGCAGGAATTGGGATCGGGAAGACGGGGCCCCGCTGAGACCCGGGTGCGGGCGGGGTTGCGTGCCTCTGGGCTCGGGTGTGGTCACACGCCTCTGGGTATAAGTGAGGCCTCAAGTCCCTGGGTCTAGGTGAGGCCACATGCCCCTGGGTCCAGGTGAGGCCGGACTCCGGGTCCGGGTGAGGCCAAGTGCCCCTGGACCCGGATGACGCTGGATCCCGTGCCCGGGCGAGGCCAAGCGCCCCTGGGTCTGGGAGAGCCCACACACCCCTGGGTCCAGGCGAGACCATGTGTCCCAGGATCCGGGTGAGGCCTTGTGCACCTAGGCCCGGGTGAGCCCAAGTGGCCCTGGGTCTGGGAGAGGCCAAGCGTCCCTGGGTCCGGGTGAGACCATGTGTCCCTGGATCCGGATGAGGCCTCGTGCACCTAGGCCCGGGTGAGCCCAAGTGGCCCTGGGTCTGGGAGAGGCCAAGCATCCCTGGGTCCGGGTGAGACCATGTGTCCCTGGATCCGGGTGAGGCCTCGTGCACCTAGGCCCGGGTGAGCCCAAGTGGCCCTGGGTCTGGGAGAGGCCAAGCATCCCTGGGTCCGGGTGAGACCATGTGTCCCAGGATCCGGGTGAGGCCTCGTGCACCTAGGCCCGGGTGAGCCCAAGTGGCCCTGGGTCTGGGAGAGGCCAAGCATCCCTGGGTCCGGGTGAGACCATGTGTCCCAGGATCCGGGTGAGGCTTCGTGCACCTAGGCGCGGGTGAGCCCAAGTGGCCCTGGGTCTGGGGGAGGCCAAGCGCCCCTGGGTCCGGGTGAGACCATGCGTCCCTGGATCCGGATGAGGCCTCGTGCACCTAGGCCCGGGTGAGCCCAAGTGGCCCTGGGTCTGGGAGAGGCCAAGAGTCCCTGGGTCCGGGTGAGACCATGTGTCCCTGGATCCGGATGAGGCCTCGTGCACCTAGGCCCGGGTGAGGCCACGTGCCCCTGGGTCTGGGAGAGGCTAAGCGTCCCTGGGTCCGGGTGAGACCATGTGTCCCTGGATCTGGGTGAGGCCTCGTGCACCTAGGCCCGGGTGAGCCCAAGTGGCCCTGGGTCTGGGAGTGGCCAAACGTTCCTGGGTCTGGGTGAGACCGTGTGTCCCTGGATCTGGGTGGGGCCTCGTGCACCTAGGCCCGGGTGAGCCCAAGTGGCCCTGGGTCGGGGAGAGGCCAAGCGTCCCTGGGTCCGGGTGAGACCATGCGTCCCTGGATCCGGATGAGGCCTCGTGCACCTAGGCCCGGGTAAGCCCAAGAGGCCCTGGGTCTGGGAGAGGCCAAGCGTCCCTGGGTCCGGGTGAGACCATGCGTCCCTGGATCCGGATGAGGCCGCGTGCACCTAGGCCCGGGTGAGGCCACGTGCCCCTGGGTCTGGGAGAGGCTAAGCGTCCCTGGGTCCGGGTGAGACCATGTGTCCCTGGATCTGGGTGAGGCCTCGTGCACCTAGGCCCGGGTGAGCCCAAGTGGCCCTGGGTCTGGGAGTGGCCAAACGTTCCTGGGTCCGGGTGAGACCGTGTGTCCCTGGATCCGGGTGAGGCCTCGTGCACCTAGGCCCGGGTGAGCCCAAGTGGCCCTGGGTCGGGGAGAGGCCAAGCGTCCCTGGGTCCGGGTGAGACCATGCGTCCCTGGATCCGGGTGAGGCCTCGTGCACCTAGGCCCGGGTGAGCCCAAGTGGCCCTGGGTCTGGGAGAGGCCAAGCATCCCTGGGTCCGGGTGAGACCATGTGTCCCAGGATCCGGGTGAGGCCTCGTGCACCTAGGCCCGGGTGAGCCCAAGTGGCCCTGGGTCTGGGAGAGGCCAAGCGTCCCTGTGTCCGGGTGAGACCATGCGTCCCTGGATCCGGATGAGGCCTCGTGCACCTAGGCCCGGGTGAGCCCAAGTGGCCCCGGGTCTGGGAGAGGCCAAGCGTCCCTGGGTCCGGGTGAGACCATGTGTCCCTGGATCCGGATGAGGCCTCGTGCACCTAGGCCCGGGTGAGGCCACGTGCCCCTGGGTCTGGGAGAGGCTAAGCGTCCCTGGGTCCGGGTGAGACCATGTGTCCCTGGATCTGGGTGAGGCCTCGTGCACCTAGGCCCGGGTGAGCCCAAGTGGCCCTGGGTCTGGGAGTGGCCAAACGTTCCTGGGTCTGGGTGAGACCATGTGTCCCTGGATCCGGGTGAGGCCTCGTGAACCTAGGCCCGGGTGAGGCCACGTGCCCCTGGGTCTGGGAGAGGCCAAGCGTCCCTGGGTCCGGGTGAGACCATGCGTCCCTGGATCCGGATGAGGCCTCGTGCACCTAGGCCCGGGTGAGCCCAAGTGGCCCTGGGTCTGGGAGAGGCCAAGCGTCCCTGGGTACGGGTGAAGCCAGATCCTGGGTCCGGGTGAGGCCGTGCGCCCCTGGATCCATCCGGGTGAGGCTGGGTCCCAGGCCCGGGTGAGACCACGCGCCCCTTGGGTATGGGTGAGGCCACGTGCCCCTTAGTCCGGGTGACGCCGTGCCCCTGGGTTCGGCCGAGACCAAACCAGAGGGAGTCGGACCTCCGTTACCACCATTTGTCCACCATCCAGAGCTGAGGGGTCAGTGCTGACATGTACACATAAGGAACTACTGGACATCGAAATTGGGTCTCAAAAGAACTGTTGGTCCAGGGGAAGCTCGCTACAGATTGATTCATTTGCCTGTCAGCATAAATATTATTGCTCGTCTCACATTCAGTTCTTATTAGTATATATCTAGTGACATATGATCTCGTTCATCTAGAGGAAATGATGAACAACATAGACTGAGGAACAAGAACAGAACCAGAAGCAAGGAGGCATCGATCGGACTATTGGGCCTCAGAGGGAGGATAGAAGAGGGTAGGGGGAGGGAGGGGGAGGGGGAGAGTTCAACCAAAGGACCTGTATGCATGCATATAAGCCTATCCAACGGTTAAGTTCAACAGGGGATTGGGGCATGCGTGGGGAGAGGGGTGGGATGGGAATGGGGGGATGAGGACAAATATGTGACACCTTAATCAATAAAGAAATTAAAAAAAAATAAAAATAAAATCAATAAAAAAAAGTGAATCTAAAAATCAAGTGAATAAAAAGTCTGATGAACAAAATAAACTGGTGAATATAATAGAATCAGGGGCATAGAAAGGGAGTGGACTGACAATTCTTGGGGGAAAAGGGTGTGGGGGGTGTGGAAAGAGCCTGGAAAAAAATCGTACACCTATGGATGAGGACAGTGAGGGAGGGGTAAGGGCAGAGGGTGGAGTGGGAACCAGGTAGAGGGGAGCTATGGGGGAAAAAAGAGGAACAACTGTAATAATCTGAACAATAAAGGTTTTTTTAGTAAACAAACAAACAAAAAAGAATTTTTGTGTTTATTTGAGCCAATCTGTGGACAATTGCTGGGAAGCAGAATCTCAACTGATTGGGATAATGCTCCGGAAAATGGCAGGTTACATCTATATTTATACACTAGCTGTACCCGGCCACGCGTTGCTGTGGCTCAGTCTGGTTAAATGGAAAAGAAAGAAAAGAGAAAGCCCACGTTTCTTATGTTTGATTTCACAATGCTTGTGGGTATACAATATTTTTTGTTGTTCCATTGTCTGTGTAGAATAGAGATTGTCTGGTTTGCCGACTCTAGAACACACAACATGTAATTGTCCATGTGAGAAGCAATCCATGTCTAGATCTAAACCGCACAATTCTAAAGATTGGCTCTGAGCTTTGTTGATGGTGATTGCAAACGCCAATCGAATTGGGAATTGCAATCTCTTAAATTGAAATGGCATATCCGTTGGAATCATAGGAATGCGAGGAATGAGGACATCTTCACCTTTGAAAGGTCCTGTCAAGATTGTTGCTTCTACGACGTTGCTCATTAATTTTTTTACTGTAAGCCGCGTGCCATTGCAAAGCTTTGGCTGGTTGATATTTCGCAACATGATAATTGGCACGCCGATTTTCAATTGCAGTACATGCGGTGGCACCCCTGGCAGATCGAGTGAATTAAAAAATTCTGTTGGATAAGTAACCACTTCATCTGCTTCCACAACAGTGTCGACAGACTTGTATGTGACTGCCTCGCTTTGAATGTTAGACTGAATCATATTGTTAAGTTCGTAGACGTCTTTGTTCTTGGCCACAAGAATAGCTCGTTCACTCAGCCAATCGTGATTCTTATAACTGGTTTGAATATTGGGAAATACTTTTTCAACCAATTCTTCTTTTGACATCACTAAATTGCAGAAGTTATGAGGCAATGAAATTTGTCCTGAGGTCAGATCAACTGGCACCTTTCCATTCCCAATTTCCAGCAATTGATGTGAGAATATCTCAGCTGATCTATCGTTTTGCAGCTGGACACGTATATTTGTAGTTAATTTTAACGTCTTTACGTGTCGCCACAAAGTAGAATATTTCAGGCAAGCATTTATTTCGTCTGCTGGTGTCGATCGAGGAATTACAGGTAATGTTTGCCTGAAATCTCCTGCAAGCAATATTAATGCGTTCCCAAATGTTTCCACGCAAATCTTGCAATGATCGATCAAAAGCCTTGAGCGATATTTTGTGCACCATTGTGCATTCATCCCAAACAATAAGTTTGCATTTCTGCAATACTTTTGCCATGTCGGATGCTTTGGAAATGTTGCATGTGGGAGTTTCAATGAATTGCATGTTCAATGGCAATTTCAAAGTGGAATGAGCAGTTCTTTCACCTGGTAGAAATGTCGCAGCTATTCCGGATGACGCAAGAGCTAAGGCTATGTCATTTTGGGATTGAATTGCTGCCAGAATCAACCTAATTAGGAACATTTTACCAGTTCCTCCTGGCGCATCTAAGATTTCTCCAACCCCATTATTGACAGTTTGCATTATTTGATTGTAAATGCCTTTTTGCTCAAGCATTAGCTTAGGAATATTTGATGGCAGATACGACAAAAGATCACCTGTGTTGTAATTTTGTTCACGACGCAATTCTACATTGAATGAAGCAGCAGCAGGTCAATTCGGTGATGGCATTCTCAATTGATTGAGAACTTTGTTCGCGATTTCTAAGCACAAATCTTCAATCATTATCAACATTGAAATGGAATCGTAAAATTGGAAATTTGGAAATCGTAAATGGATTGTAAATCAGAAACATTGAAATGGAATCGTAAAATATTTAGTATAGCGTGTGTTGCTTTTACTTCCGACAGATGGCGCTGTTTTCCAAAAAAGCATGTTTTTACCTGTCACAGGTGTGACATCTATATAATAGTAGGTGTAAGGTATATAAAAACACGTGTGTATTCGAATGCAACGTTGTGTCAAAATTTCAAAGCAATTAGTGAAGAACTTTCGGAGATTTAAGATTTTGAACAAACGAACATTTACATTTTTATTTATATAGATTGCAATCAAAGGAAGGGATGTAGGTGGGTTACATAAAATCCATTGGTGATAGGCCAGAGAGATGGGAGAAAGCAAAGCAGGGGAAATCCCTGCATTGGATAAAAAGCAAAATGATAAACACATACTTAGGTGGGTGCAGGAACAATGAACATGATAACAATGAAGGAATTTGTGGTATCTGTCCTGGCGCCCAGGCACATTAGGTTGTGTCCCACAGGGTCCAGAAAAAGGGAAGTTAGAAGTGTCCCAGACATTTCAAGGGTATGTTATTATAGATGCAAAAAGACAGATAGGCTCAGTTAAGGTAAAGGTTGACCTTGTCAGTGAAGATACCGACCTAGGATGTAACTACCCACCATAACTGCTTTTAGTTAAAGTTTAATTTCAGACCATTCTTTATGGTTACTTTAGGTCTCTGAGTTTGCAAGACTGCCATGCAGGCCTCCCCTGAGCCTGTCAGGTTAGCATGTGGCCCCTTTCATCCACAAGCTCAGTGGCTGAGCATTGACTCTTGCACCAAGAGGTCATCAGTTCGATTCCTGGTCAGGGCACATTCCTGTGTTTTGTGCAGGAGGTGGCTGGTCAATGTTTCTGTCTCTCTTTTGCTCTCTATCCCTTCCTCTCTCTCTAAAAATCAATAAAAACATATTAAAAAAAAACAGTGGAGTAAAGGGGTCAGGGATCAAATGTCTGTGGATTGAGGAGAGAATGGGAGGTCAGCATAAGGAAGCGGTGAGTATAAACAACTTCAAGAAGACTGACTCTGGCCAAAACCGGTTTGGCTCAGTGGATAGAGCGTCAGCCTTCGGACTCAAGGGTCCCAGGTTCAATTCCAGTCAAGGGCATGTACCTTGGTTGCAGGCACGTCCCCAGTAGGGGGTGTGCAGGAGGCAGCTGATCGATTTTTCTCTCTCATTGATGTTTCTAACTCTCTATCCCTCTCTCTTCCTCTCTGTAAAAAATCAATAAAAAATATATTTTTTAAAAAAGAAGAAGACTGACTCTGAAGGTAGTAAGTGAGATAAGCAATAGCTATAGAGACAGGCAGAATAAAGTATCAGAATTTACTATTCACCCAAGATGGCGGCATAGGTGAAACACCTAACCTGCAGCCGGGCACAACAATTTCAAAGGCACAACTAGAGGTCAGAACGGACATCGTCCAGAACCACAGGAGAGCTGGCGGACTGAAATGCCCACAGCTGGGGGGAAGGAGAAGGCCACGGGGACAATCGGGGGAGCCGTAAAAGCCTGAGGTATGGAGAAACTGGCGGAGACACGAGCACGTGCGCCTGCGGGGAGGATGGAGCCGGAGAGGAAGGGGCGGCTGAAGGCCTGGCCGGCGTTCACTGGCAGGAAGGAGATAAAGGCTCCGGAGTGCGCTAAGCGCCGGCTCCGACTGCACTGAGCGCCAGTTCCGGGCGAAACCCTGGGAAGCCAGGCGCAGGCTGGGGGAATGAATCTGGGCTGTGGGGCGCAGGCACAGAGGAGCGGGGGAAGGCAGAGCTCCAGAGGCGCGCACGGGAAGGGGCACAAAGGACGGACTGTTGCCTGCGCCACTGAACTGCCCTAGCGGGAAGGAGACATAAGCTCAGGACCGTGCTGAACCCCAGTTCCGACTGCACTGAACCCCAGTTCCGGGCGAAACCCTGGGAAGCCAGGCGCACGCTGGGGGAATGAATTTGGGCTGTGGTGGCGGAGGCACAGAGAAGCCGCGGCTCCAGACGCACGCACTGGAAGGTGCGCAGAGGACGGACTTTTGCCTGCGCCACTGGGTGGCCCTGCTGGGAAGGAGACAGGGACGCCAGACTGCGCTGAGACCCAGTTCCAACTGCACTGAAACCCAGTTCCAGGCGAGAATCTGGGAGTCCAGATTCATTAGGAGAGGGACTGGACTGTTTGGCAGTGGGCGAAACTCCAGGGCGCGTTTCTCTCAGAGGTGTTTGCAAGGAATACAGAGGGACACAGACACAGGAGCCTCATAGGGCGGGGCTGACAGGAAGCCAAGGTTGTAGGCTCCACCCTGTAGCTCCGCCCCAGCCAAGCTGAGCAGAAGCTTTTTCCTGCTGAGTGCCTCAGGTAGTGGCTGACCCACACTGCATTGGAGACCCAGAAACGAGGGCATCTAGTGGTTGGTGGGAGATGACACCAGATTTCAATCACTTGCATAAGGGAGGCATTCTAGAGGCAGACTCAGTGAGCACCAAGGCATTGCTGCATCAAGACCCGGCCCACAAACATGTCTCCTGCACAGCAACTCTTCCTATATGGACAAAGAGGGTCCTCACGGCCAATTGGCCTGGAGGACAATTCCTCCCAGTGACACCAACAACAATCAAGACTTAACTGTACAAAGGAGGACCAAGATGGAGACATAGGGCGGCAGCCTGATCGTTGCCTACCACAACAATATTGAGACTACGACGGGAGAGCAGAGCAGACACCAGCCGGAAAGACCGGGGGGCTGGCCGAGCAGATGCTCTACAACTAGAATAAAAGAGAGGGGTACGCAGGATGATGCTGATGCCGGTGACCCAAAGTCCACACTTTAAGAACTAGGGCTCAGGCGACACAATGGTGGCCAGGAACGTGCTTGGCGCAGTTCCCCCAGCGGTCTCCGGCTGAGGGGACGGCTCCACTCGCTGCTGAGCACGGACAGACGAGCACCTGGGAGACATGGGGTGGGAGACTCCGTGCTTGCTGACCTCCGAGTCCTTCAAGAATCTCAATGCCCCGAAGTGGCCAGGTGCGCACGCTCAGCGACTGGCCACTGTTGCAGACCCAAGGGCCGACGCAGCGACACCGGACCAGCCCACCGCCGGGCACCGGGCACACCAGAGCCTTGCCGAGCCCGCCGCCCAACGAGTTCTGCGGCAGCCGCCCTGGAGCTCTGAGAAAATGACCGAAGGAATTGCTGAGAGGGAATTGACCAACAGAAATTGGGATCAAGAAGACGAAACCCCGCTGAGACCCGAGTCCAGGCGAGCCTGCGAGCCTCTGGGCTCAGATGTGGTCACACGCCTCTGGGTCTAGGTGAGGCCTCACGACCCTGGGTTTGGGTGAGGCCACGCGCCCCTGGGTCCAGGTGAAGCTGGATTCCGGGTTCGGGTGAGGCCATGTGCCCCTGGGTCCGGGCGAATCTGAACCCTGGGTCCGGGTGAGGCCGTGGGCCCCTGGATCCGGGTAAGGCTGGGTCCCGAGTACGGGTGAGGCCGTGAGCCCCTGGATCCGGGTGAGACCACGCGACCAGGGGTCTGAGAGAGGTAACGCGCCCCTGGGTCCGGGTGGCTTCGTGCACCTAGGTCCAGGTGAGGCCACGTGCCCCTGGGTCTGAGAGTGGCCACGCACGCCTAGGTCCGGGCGAGACCATGTGTCCCTGGATCCGGGTGGGACCTCGTGCACCTAGGCCTGGGTGGGGCCGCGTGCCCCTGGGTCTGGGGGAGGCCAGGCGTCCCTGGGTCCGGGTGAGACCGTGTGTCCCTAGATCCGGGTGAGGCCTCGTGCGCCTAGGCCCGGGTGAGGCCACGTGCCCCTGGGTCTGGGGGAGGCCAGGCGTCCCTGGGTCCGGGTGAGACCGTGTGTCCCTGGATCCGGGTGAGACCTTGTGCACCTAGGCATGGGTGAGGTCACGTGCCCCGGGGTCTGAGAGGCCAAGCGTCCCTGGGTCCGGGTGAGACCATGTGTCCCTGGATCCGGGTGAGGCCGCGTGCACCTAGACCCGGGTGAGCCCAAGTGGCCCTGGGTCTGGGAGAGGCCAAGCGTCCCTGGGTCCGGGTGCGACCATGGGTCCCTGGAGCCGGATGAGGCCTCGTGCACCTAGGCCCGGGTGAGGCCACGTGCCCCTGGGTCTGGGAGAGGCCAAGCGTCCCTGGGTCCGGGTGAGACCATGTGTCCCTGGATCCGGGTGAGGCCTCGTGCACCTAGGCCCGGGTGAGCCCAAGTGGCCCTGGGTCTGGAAGAGGCCAAGCGTCCCTGGGTCCGGGTGAGACCATGTGTCCCTGGATCCGGGTGAGGCCTCGTGCACCTAGGCCCGGGTGAGGCCACGTGCCCCTGGGTCTGGGAGAGGCCAAGCGTCCCTGGGTCCGGGTGAGACCATGCGTCCCTGGATCCGGATGAGGCCGCGTGCACCTAGGCCCGGGTGAGCCCAAGTGGCCCTGGGTCTGGGAGAGGCCAAGCGTCCCTGGATCTGGGTGAGACCATGTGTCCCTGGATCCGGGTGAGGCCTCGTGCACCTAGGCCCGGGTGAGCCCAAGTGGCCCTGGGTCTGGGAGAGGCCAAGCGTCCCTGGGTCCGGGTGAGACCATGTGTCCCAGGATCCGGGAGAGGCCTCGTGCACCTAGGCCCGGGTGAGCCCAAGTGACCCTGGGTCTGGGAGAGGCCAAGCGTCCCTGGATCTGGGTGAGACCATGTGTCCCTGGATCCGGGTGAGGCCTCGTGCACCTAGGCCCGGGTGAGCCCAAGTGGCCCTGGGTCTGGGAGAGGCCAAGTGTCCCTGGGTCCGGGTGAGACCATGTGTCCCAGGATCCGGGTGAGGCCTCGTGCACCTAGGCCCGGGTGAGCCCAAGTGGCCCTGGGTCTGGGAGAGGCCAAGCGTCCCTCGGTCCGGGTGAGACCATGTGTCCCTGGATCCGGGTGAGGCCTCGTGCACCTAGGCCCGGGTGAGCCCAAGTGGCCCTGGGTCTGGGAGAGGCCAAGCATCCCTGGGTCCGGGTGAGACCATGTGTCCCTGGATCCCGGTGAGGCCGCGTGCACCTAGGCCCGGGTGAGCCCAAGTGGCCCTGGGTCTGGGAGAGGCCAAGCGTCCCTGGGTCCGGGTGAGACCATGCGTCCCTGGATCCGGATGAGGCCTCGTGCACCTAGGCCCGGGTGAGCCCAAGTGGCCCTGGGTCTGGGAGAGGCCAAGCATCCCTGGGTCCGGGTGAGACCATGTGTCCCTGGATCCGGGTGAGGCCTCGTGCACCTAGGCCCGGGTGAGCCCAAGTGGCCCTGGGTCTGGGAGAGGCCAAGCGTCCCTGGGTCCGGGTGCGACCATGTGTCCCTGGATCTGGATGAGGCCTCGTGCACCTAGGCCCGGGTGAGGCCACGTGCCCCTGGGTCTGGGAGAGGCCAAGCGTCCCTGGGTATGGGTGAAGCCAGATCCTGGGTCCGGGTGAGGCCGTGCGCCCCTGGATCCATCCGGGTGAGGCTGGGTCCCAGGCCCGGGTGAAACCACGTGCCCCTTGGGTATGGGTGAGGCCACGTGCCCCTTAGTCTGGGTGACGCCGTGCCCCTGGGTTCGGACGAGACCAAACCAGAGGGAGTCGGACCTCCGTTACCACCATTTGTCCACCATCCAGAGCTGAGGGGTCAGTGCTGACATGTACACATAAGGAACTACTGGACATCGAAATTGGGTCTCAAAAGAACTGTTGGTCCAGGGGGAAGCTCGCTACAGATTGATTCATTTGCCTGTCAGCATAAATATTATTGCTCGTCTCACATTCAGTTCTTATTAGTATATATCTAGTGACATATGATCTCGTTCATCTAGAGGAAATGATGAACAACATAGACTGAGGAACAAGAACAGAACCAGAAGCAAGGAGGCATCGATCGGACTATCGGGCCTCAGAGGGAGGATAGAAGAGGGTAGGGGGAGGGTGGGGGGAGGGGGAGAGTTCAACCAAAGGACCTGTATGCATGCATATAAGCCTATCCAACGGTTAAGTTCAACAGGGGATTGGGGCATGCGTGGGGAAAGGGGTGGGATGGGAATGGGGGGATGAGAACAAATATGTGACACCTTAATCAATAAAGAAATTTAAAAAAAAAAAAAAAAAAAAGAAATTAAAAAAAAAAAAAAAAAAGAATTTACTATTCACCAAATTCTCTTCCAGTCTTCATAAACTCCCAAGTTAGAGAACTCCATCAGGAATTACTGGTTAACTGAACTGGATAGACCCTACCTGACCCTGTAAGAAATATGCCTCTGATTTATCTTCATAGAAAAGAAATAGCATGTGGCCATGCCATTCCTGAATTCCCCCAGAGCAAACAGAATGTGGGGGGTGGGGAGAGAGTATGTGCTGTACACATGGCCGATAGCACATGTCCTAGGTAGATTCTCCTAGACAAAGGGAGGTAGAGGCAACTAGAAAAGACTCTAGCCCATTTTTTTTTTTTAAATAACCCAATGGGAGAAAGCAAGACCTAGGTGATCTATTAGGAAATAGGTGACCAAATAGTACTCAGCCAATGGAACTGGAGGAGGAGGGTCTAAATAAATAGGCTATGTTCCCTGCCCCACGTGTGTTCCTTTGGGTGCCTGCTCTCAAGAGTGTTATTAAAAGTCTCATTTTTGAAAAAAAAAAAAAAAAGTCTCATTTTTGGCATGCTTCTGTTTCCTAGCCCATCATTTGAAATTTGGACAGGTGAGCCATTTCTCACAACCCTAGAGTCAAGTTTCTGGGAACCACTGCAGGTAAGTGGGCACTCACTTGCCTCCCAATGTAGTAAGGGGAAATTTTTTAAAAACAAGACTTGCTTCTGTTTTCATGTACTATAGGCCATACCAAAAGTCTCCAACAAGGACATAAACCATTAGAAAATTGAACAAATTATTAAGTAAAAAAACAATGAAGAACTAATTTACAGTCCTTGACTTGACAATACATATAAAAGAGTTCCAGAATGACAGAACTGAAAGGAATCTTAGAAATTATCTACTTTACTTCCCATTAGTATAGGTGAGGGTTTAGCAAGTTAATGGTGTATCCAACATTGGGATTTGGGTCTCCATTACTTACATGTAGGGCAGTGATGGGCAACCTTTTGAGCTTGGTGTGTCAAACTTCACCAAAAAACTGAGCATAGACCAGACCACCGGTCCCCTATCAGCGCAAACACTCGGATTCAAAGAAACTCTTCACTGCACCACAGAAAGGTCAGATTTTGTCTGAAATAAGCTGCGGTTTCTAATCCCCGCGGTGGGTGAGGGAAGCGCTGGGTGAGGGAAGCGCGGCAGCCGCAGGACCGGCAGGAGCCGGGAGGTCTGTGCCTAGAAAAATCAGCGGCAGTTGGAACTGCCGTGATCCGTGAATGAGGAGGGGGGTCTTCTGAGCTGCTAACAGAAGTGACCTCTTGAAAGCAACTCATTTTATTCTGACGAGGAGGGTCAGACTAAGAATTTTCAAAGGAGTGCAGGCTCCTTAGTCTGGGGCACAGACCCACGGTCCGCACACCTGGGCTCTTTCCGACTCTGATTGCTAAGCCCAACACATAGAAAAACCCAGGTGGAAACCCTGAAAGACTGCAGGGGGAAGGTGTTTTTTCGGAACCTGGGGCCAGAGCTGCGTGTGACCATCAGAGAGGCAGCTCTGAGGCGCACACCTCCACAAACCGGTAGTGAGTGCCATAGAAGGGGGAAAAAAAAAAAAAAATAAAAAAGAGCTAGAGAGGCCCGGAAGTCAATTCAGAAACACTGCCACCCAGGGGCTGAAACGCTAATTGTCTCTGGTGTAATCAAAAATAAATACGAGAAATTAAGACACGGCTGGCTTAAAAAGCAGGACTGGCTTCCAACACTGAGGAGCCCTGGAATGAAGCTGAACTGAAATACCGCCCAGACTGGGAAAAAGGCGTACCAAACAGAATAATAGAGGAAGTGAATGACAGCCGCTACTGCACATTTTAGTCTTCCTATTTTTTAATTTTCAATTTTTTAAATTTTTTATTCTCATATTTTTTTATTTTCATTTTTTGCATCTTTTACTTAAGAAACTAATATTTTTTTCTTTTTCCTCACTTGATTTTCACCTTTTTAATTATTACATTTTTATTTTCAATCAGCACTATTATTACTATTATTTTACTTTTTTTTTTTTTTAATGTCATTAGATTTTCCCTTTCTTTTATTTTTGGATTAGTGTCCTACATTCGATTTGCATCTTTCCCTTACAATCGCTCTACCCTATCTCAAAGCTAAAATTATGCCATCACTCTCCTCCTAACCTTCCCCTTTTGGTCCCCAGTTTATCTTAACCCTTTCTGGCTTTAGATTTTCCCTACTAAAACTTCACCCTACTTATATATCTAATTCCCAACCCCCTGCTCCAAATCCATACAAACCTCTCTCTACGCTACCTTTAAAAAATTATTTTTCTCTCGGGCCTTTTGTTGTTGTTTGCTTGAATGTTGATTAGATTGAATTTTTATGCTTTTTTATGAGATTGTTTTGATTATTCTTTTTGTTGGTTTGGTTGGTTCTTTTGTTTGCTTTGTTTTTGTTTGTTTTTTACTTTTGTTTTCCCTTGCCTCACTTGATATTAGCTGCTGTTGCAGTTTGTATTAATCTCCAGGCTCGTGTTGCTGGAATTTGCTGGGAATAGTGGTTGTTCTAGTGGAGTTTACTCCCCATATATATAGTTTGTTCCCCTTTTCTCTCTTAGTATCATTCTTGTCTCTCTTACTTTTTTTTTCTTTTCTTTTTCTTTTCTGTTATTTCTTTTCTTTCTTTCTGCTCTTTTCCCAAGTTCAGATTCACACTCTTTGTTGTTGTTTTTTTCTTCGTTGTTGTTCTTTCTTTTTACTCTCCCTCTTCCACTCCTATTCCCTAATTTGTCTTTCTCTGGTGGTTACCTTTATTGGAGGTTACTAATATCGTGAATACAATTCTGTTCAGTGCCTTGTCTGTTGTGCCTGGTTGTGTTGTATTTTATACCTTTAAATCAACGCCAGAGAGAGAAATCTATATAACCAGACATCCGGAGAAGAGAGACCATGAGGAGACAAAGAAACAGCCCAAACAGGAAAGAGAAGCAGGCATCACCAGAAAAGGAAGTAAACGATTTAGAGGCAAACAACCTATCAGAGAAAGAATTCAGAGAAATGGTCATAAAGTGGCTGAAAAGGATGGAAGACAAATTCGACAATATGAGTAAGAACCAAGAAGAAATGAAGAAGAACCAAGAAGAAATGAAAAATGACATCGCTGCTGTAAAGAACTCAATAGAAAGCATCAAGAGTAGACTAGATGAAGCAGAGGACCGCATAAGTGAGCTAGAAGACAAGATGGAAAAAAATACCCAATTACAACAGCTTCTAGAAACAAAAATTAGAAAGATTGAGGAGAGCGTAAGGGAACTTCGGGACAATACAAAACAAAACAACATCAGGATAATAGGGGTGCCAGAAGGAAAGGAAACTGAGCAAGGAATAGAAAACCTGTTTGAAGAAATAATAACAGAAAACTTCCCTGATGTAGGGAAGAAAAAACCCACACAAATCCAAGAAGCTCACAGAGTTCCAAGCAAAATGAACCCCAAAAGACCGACGCCAAGGCACATTATAGTTAAGTTGGCAAACACCAACGACAAAGTAAGAATCTTACAAGCGGCCAGAGAGAGACAGACAGTTACATACAAAGGAACCCCCATCAGACTAGCAACTGATTTCTCAACAGAAACTCATCAGGCCAGAAGGGAATGGAATGAAATATACCAAGTCATGCAAAGGAAGGGTCTAAATCCAAGAATACTGTACCCAGCAAGGCTATCATTCAAAATTGAAGGTGAAATCAGGAGCTTCAGAGACAAAAAAGGACTAAGGGAGTTTATCACCACCAAACCAGCAATGAAAGAAATGCTAAAGGGTCTGCTGTAAAAAAAAAAAAAGAAAGAAATAGGAAGCAAAGAAGGTACACAGGGGTATAGAATAAAAATGGCGTCAAATAAGTACCTATCAATAATAACTTTAAATGTAAATGGATTGAATGCCCCAATCAAAAGACACAGGGTAACAGACTGGATAAGAAAACAAAACCCAGATATCTGCTGTCTACAGGAAACCCACCTCAAAAAAAAGGATGCATACAAACTGAGAGTAAAGGGATGGAAAAAGGTTTTCCAGGCAAATGGAAATGAAAAAAAAGCTGGGGTTGCAATACTTATATCTGACAAATTAGATCTCAAAGTGAAGGACATAACAAGAGATAATGAAGGCCACTTCATAATACTAAAGGGAGAAATCCAACAAGAAGAAATAACTCTGGTAAACATATATGCACCCAATACAGGAGCACCAAGATACATTAAAAAACTCCTGGAAGATATCAAAGGAGAGATTGACAGTAATACAATCATAGTAGGAGACTTCAATACCCCACTATCACCATTGGACAAATCCTCTAAACAAAAAATCAGCAAAGAAACATCAATCCTAAATGACTCACTAGAACGGATGGAATTAATCGACATCTTCAGAACATTTCAACCCAAAGCCACAGAATATACATTCTTCTCAAGTGCACATGGGTCATTTTCAAAGATAGACCATATGTTAGGACATAGGCAAAGTCTCTCCAAATTCAAGAAGATAGAAATCATATCAAGTATCTTCTCAGATCACAGTGGCATAAAACTGGAAATCAACTACAATAAAAACAACCCAAAGAAATCAAACACTTGGAGACTAAACAGCATGTTATTAAACCATGACTGGGTTACCAAAGACATCAAGGAAGAAATAAAAAACATCATGGCAACAAACGACAATGAAAACACAACAATCCAAAATCTATGGGACACAATGAAAGCAGTCCTGAGAGGGAAGTTCATAGCTCTACAAGCCTACTTCAAAAAACAAGAAACAATGGTAATAAATTACCTAACCCAACAACTCAAAGAGTTAGAGAGAGAGCAACAAGATAAGCCCAGTGTAAGCAGAAGGAAAGAAATAATAAAGATCAGAGCGGAGATAAACGACATAGAGACCAAAGAAAAAATACAAAAGATCAACAAAACCAAGAGCTGGTTCTTTGAAAGGATAAACAAGATTGATGGACCTCTAGCCAGGCTCACCAAGAAGCAAAGAGAGAGGACCCAAATAAACAAAATCAGAAATGAAAGAGGTGAAATAACAACAGACCCTGACGAAATACAAAGGATTGTTACAAAATACTACGAACAACTCTATTCCAACAAACTGGACAACCTAGAGGAAATCGACATATTCCTAGAAAAATACAACCTTCCAAAACTCAATCAGGAAGATTCTAAACAGCTCAACATGCCAGTAACTATGGAAGAAATTGAAGCAGTCATCAAAAAGCTTCCGGCAAACAAAAGCCCGGGACCAGATGGCTTCACAGGAGAGTTTTATCAAACTTTCAAGGAAGAACTAAAACCTATCCTCCTCAGACTATTCCAAAAAATTCAAGAGGAAGGAATACTTCCAGGCTCCTTCTATGAAGCCAGCATCACCCTAATACCAAAACCAGATAAAGACAACTCAATGAAAGAGAATTACAGGCCAATATCCCTCATGAACATTGATGCCAAAATCCTCAATAAAATTCTAGCAAATCGGCTCCAGCAGTACATCAGAAAGATCATACACCATGACCAAGTAGGATTTATTCCAGGAATGCAAGGATGGTACAATATCCGCAAATCAATAAACGTGATACATCACATAAACAAATTGAGAGATAAAAATCACATAGTCATATCAATAGATGCAGAAAAAGCATTTGACAAAATCCAACACCCTTTCTTGATAAAAACTCTCAACAAGGTGGGAATAGAAGGCTCATACCTCAACATAATAAAAGCTATTTATGATAAACCCACAGCAAACATCATACTCAATGGGCAAAAACTAAAACCATTTCCCCTAAGAACAGGAACAAGACAGGGATGCCCACTCTCACCACTCCTGTTTGACATAGTACTGGAAGTATTAGCTATCGCAATTAGGCAAGAAGAAGAAATAAGAGGCATCCAAATTGGAAAAGAAGAAGTGAAGCTGTCCTTATTTGCAGATGACATGATATTGTACATAAAAAACCCAAAAGATTCCATCAAAAAACTAATAGACTTAATAAATGAATTCGGCAATGTAGCGGGATACAAAATTAACGCCAAGAAATCTATGGCTTTTCTATACACCAATAATGATCTTACAGAAAGAGAGACTAAAAAAGCAATCCCATTTACCATCGCACCAAAAAAATTAAGATACCTAGGAATAAACTTAACTAAGGAGGTAAAAGACCTATACGCAGAAAACTACAGGACACTGAAAAAAGAGATAGAGGAAGACGTAAACAGATGGAAGAACATACCATGTTCCTGGATTGGTAGAATCAACATCATTAAAATGTCCATACTACCCAAAGCAATCTACAGATTCAATGCACTCCCCATAAAAATACCAACAGCATATTTCACAGACCTAGAAAGAACTCTCCAAAAATTCATCTGGAATAAAAAAAGACCCCGACTAGCCTCAGCAATCCTCAGAAAGAAGAATAAAGTAGGTGGGATCTCAATACCAGATTTCAAGCTGTATTACAAAGCCACTGTTCTCAAAACAGCCTGGTACTGGCACAAGAACAGACATATTGATCAATGGAACAGAATAGAGAACCCAGATATCGACCCAAACCACTATGCTCAATTAATATTTGACAAAGGAGGCATGAACATACAATGGAGTCAAGACAGTCTCTTCAATAAATGGTGTTGGGAAAACTGGACAGATACATGCAAAAAAATGAAACTAGATCACCAACTTACACCATACACAAAAATAAATTCAAAATGGATACAGGACTTAAACATAAGACGGGAAACCATAAAAATACTAGAGGAATCCACAGGCAACAAAATCTCAGACATATGCCACAAGAACTTCTTCACTGACACTGCCCCTAGGGCAATGGAAGCTAAAGAGAAAATTAACAAATGGGACTACATCAAAATAAAAAGCTTTTTTACAGCAAAAGAAACCATCAACAAAACAACAAGAAAGCCCACTGCATGGGAAAACATATTTGCAAATGCTATCACTGATAAAGGTTTAATCTCCAACATCTACAGGGAGCTTATGCAACTCAATAAGAGGAAGATAAATGATCCAATAAAAAAATGGGCAACAGACCTAAACAGAATATTTTCAAAAGAAGACAGAAGGAAGGCCAAGAGACACATGAAAACATGTTCAAAGTCACTTATTATCCGAGAGATGCAAATCAAAACAACAATGAGGTACCATCTCACACCTGTCAGAATGGCTATCATCAACAAATCAACAAACAACAAGTGTTGGCGAGGATGCGGAGAAAAAGGAACCCTCGTGCACTGCTGGTGGGAATGCAGACTGGTGCAGCCACTGTGGAGAACAGTATGGAGTTTCCTCAAAAAACTGAAAATGGAACTCCCATTTGACCCAGTAATCCCACTCCTGGGAATATATCCGAAGAAACTAGAAACACCAATCAGAAAGGATATATGCACCACTATGTTCATAGCAGCACAATTTACAATAGCTAAGATTTGGAAACAGCCTAGGTGCCCATCAGCAGATGACTGGATCGGAAAACTGTGGTACATCTACACAATGGAATACTATGCTGCCATAAAAAAGAAGGAATTCTCATCATTTGCAGCAACCTGGATGGAATTGGAGAACATTATGCTAAGTGAAATAAGCCAGTCAATGAAAGAAAAATACCACATGATCTCACTCATTTAGGGATAGTAAAGAACATTATAAAGTGGTGAACAAAAAGATAGATACAGAGACAGTAAAGCATCAAACAGACTTTCAAAGTACAGGGGGAAAGTTTGGGAAAGGTGGGGGAGTTATGAAATCAAACGAAGGACTTGTATGCATGCATATAAGCATAAACAATGGACGCAAAACTCTGGGGGGGGGAGGGCATGTGTGGGTGTGGGGTGGGGGGGTAATAGTAAGATATGTACAC
This sequence comes from Eptesicus fuscus, assembly GCF_027574615.1. Classification (NCBI taxonomy): domain Eukaryota; kingdom Metazoa; phylum Chordata; class Mammalia; order Chiroptera; family Vespertilionidae; genus Eptesicus; species Eptesicus fuscus. Next base: position 106,982,174 of record NC_072477.1, on the reverse strand, counting down.
ATATAATACCTCAATAAAAATATTTAAAAAAAAAACAAAAAAAAAACTGAGCATAACTCGGGTAGTGTGTCACTTTGAGGAAAAAAGATTATTTCGTGATATTTGTAGTTTAAATAACATCCTACCTTATAATAGAGAAACATGCAAATTGACCGCACCTCCACTATGCCCATGATTGGGCCTTTGAGAGGCTGGGAGCGGGACTCCGGGTGGCCTATCTGGCCCTTGAGAAGACCAAGATGGCGGCGCCCAATACTCTTAGTTCCGGGGGTCCCCGGGCGATCGCCACCCGGGGGGGCGTGGCTGGGCCGAGCCAGCCGCTCCCCGGGGGTCCCGGGGGCGATCGCCACCCTGGGGTGGGCGTGGCGTGGCCGGGCCGAGCCAGGCGCTCCCCGGGGGTCCTTGGGGCGATCGCCACCCGGGAGTCATGGCAGGACTCGCCCAGCCCCTCCCAAGGTCCCTGTGAACATTTCAGGCATGTGGTTGCTGAGACCAAGACCAGGCCTCTGGCCACAGATTCATAGCTTTGCGGAGACCTAGGGCAGGGATCTCCCTCATCTGCAGAGAGACAGAGGTTCTGCAGTGCCCCCAAGACGTGGGTGGGCCCAGCCAGGGATCAAGGGGCATGGAAGGACTCCTGGCAGAGGGGCAAGGACCCTCACCCCTGAGGCGGGGGTTGAGGGGTGGAGCCACCTCTGTGAAGGGGTGCTGCACTGCAGGGTACTGGACTGACTGACATGATTCAGAGAAGCTCCCAGTGCTAATGGGCCTCGCTTAGGCGGCCTTCACACTTCAGAGGCAGTGACTACTGCTCCTGCCTTCACCCAAAAGCAAGCTCGCTACACCCTGCCCCATAGCAGAGCATGCCTAGGCAGTGAGTGGGAAGCCTTCCACCTGCTTTGGAGAAGGGGGGGCAGTAAAGAATGGGGGGAGAGGAAAGAATGTGGAGCATCCACAATGAAGAGGTGCTTGAGAAAGAGGCTGGGAAGCCTGACTGGAAGGTTTGTTCTGTTTGCTGGGCTGCTGCCCCTTAGGAAGCACAAAGAGCATGGCTCTGAGGGCTTCCTGTGTGCTGAGTCAAGTTCCACAGCCAACTGGAATTGGCCTCAGTTTCCTGGTCTGTAAAATGGATGAAGCGTGTCCCAGTGCCTTCACTGAGCTTTGATGGCCAATTGAGATACTATATAAAGAAAATGAGGGAAGAAGTGAGAAAGAAAAGGAAGGACAAAAAACACAAAAGAAAGACTGAAAGGAACCTGTAAACCCATTGTCACTTAAATAGGGAATATAGTCAGTAGTGTTGTAATGATGGTATGATGCCAGGTGGGTACTAGAAATATCAGGAAACACTTTGTAAAGTATATGATTGTCTAACCACTATTCTGTAACTAATATAAAACCTGAAACCAATATAAAATAATGTTGAATGTAAAGAAATGAAAATTGGAGTGAAATTTTTATAAATTTCAAAGTTTAAATAAAAGCTGTAAAGGAAGGAAGGGGAGAATAAAAAGTGTTTTTCATTTTGCCACTTCATTAAAAAGACAGTTGTCTTTATATGGTGCTTTTATACTTTTCTAAGTCATTATCTCATTTTAATTTCCGGGCAACTTAAAGACAAGATAAGTATTCCCTCCACTATTCAAAGAAAGGAAATCTTGGTGTCTGGTCCTAATGATTCAATCATCAAGCCCTTATTGTAAAGCAGGGTTAGTAAAATTTTCTGTGCAGGGTCATATCTATACTAATAAAAGCCTTGGGAGTGATCAGGCCAGCAGGGGAGGGTATTTGGGGGCAATCAGGCCCGCAGAGGAGCAGTTAGGGGGCAATCAGGCCAGCAAGGAAGCAGTTAGGGGGCAATCAGGCAGGTAGATGAGTAGTTAGGAGTGAGCGGTCCCGGATTGTGAGAGGGATGTCCAACTGGAATCGGGCCTAAACCTGCAGTTGGACATCCCCCGAAGGGTCCCATATTAGAGAGGTGCAAGCTGGGCTGAGGGACACCCTCCCCAGTGCACGAATTTCGTGCACTGGGCCTCTAGTAAATGTATAATTGTTATATATAATTGTATTTAATAAACCAAAAACTAAATATTTAACTTACCTGATTAGTGACTTCTTTGTTCATCCGTCAATAGGTTTCTTTTGTTGGTCTTGATATTATTTAGCTTGTGTGGGGTGCCGTGAACTAAGATAAGTGAGGGGGAGGGGGAATTCTTTAACTAACCTGTCTATTAGTGACTTTTTTGTTGCTGAATTTCATTGGCTAAATCTTCAATTGAAGGTTGGTATTTTATACACGTCAGGCCCAAGCAAGCGCTACTAACTTCATCTGTCAATCTGTTTCTTTTGTTGGTTTTGATATTATTTAATGCTGAGAATAAGGCCTCACAAAAGTATGTAGAGGGAAAAATTGTGAGTAAAGCCATTGCTATATTTTTCAGGGTGCTAAAAGTGTCTGGTAGTCGGTTCCAGGCACTCCAAATTTCCTGTTCGTAGTGGCACTCCTCTTGATTCTCCAAGCGGCACCTTTCCAGATTCTCAAGCTGTGACCTCAAGTCGACAAACACCTGAGCCCAGATACTGTCTTGAAATTCTGCAAGTTGCATCTCCAAATCATCAATTTGCATCCATTGGAAACCATTAAAATTCCAAACTACTGTAGACTACTACATCAGGATACTTAATTATTTTCATGGTCTGTTCTAGACTTCTAAATTGACTAAATCTATCACTAAACTGGTCAAGTAACCAGTCTAAAACATGCTGGTACTTCATATGCAAGAGTTCCATTTCATTTTGTACAGATCCACTGGCCTTCTCAAAATACTTTGTTACTCGAGGAAAATACTTATAAGTTTTAGTTTCTACATCTCGCTTGAAAATTTTAACTTTACTTTCAAAAGCTTTTATGTATCCAAACATAACGTCAATACTTTTGCCAAAACCTTGTAACTTTAAGTTCAGTTCATTAATATGAACAGAGAGATCTGTAAAAAACATCAGGGTGTTGACCCACTTATCATCATTAAGCTGAAGAAAGTTTCCCAGATCCTTATCATCAAGAAATACCTTAATTTCTTCAAAGCACTCCACAAAGCGCTCAAGAACTTTGCCTCAGCTCAGCCATCTTACATTATTGTACATCAGCAATGAAAAGGCACAGTCGGATGTCCAATAGCTTCTGTAAACAATTTGACAAATCCGACTTTTTTCCCCACCATATTTGGTGCCCCATCTGTCGTCACTGACACAACTTTAGAGATATCAATGCTTAGGTCACAAAATGTTTGTATAACAACCTTACATATTTCGCTTCCTGATTTACTTATTGACACTGATAATAACTTTATCAACTCTTCTCTCATTGTGAGACCATCAGAATATCAACCAATAATGGCCAACTGAGCATGTGATGTGACATCAGTAGTTTCATCAAGAGAGATCAAAAAATATTTACACTTCCTTATGTCTCTCTTTAATTGATGTTGTACGTTTGTGTTCAGTCTCATTACTCGGTCTTTTATGATATTTCTACTGAGTGGTAACTCAGATATTCTCTTAATAATTGCATCTTTATTCTGCGTATCATGAAATAGAACTGGTGCACATCTTAGGAGAGTTTCTTTAATAAATTCTCCCTCACTGAGCGCTTTTCCATGCTGAGCTATAGAGTGAGCAATGCTCAAACTTGCAGATGTTAAATTTGTAGAGCCTTTCATAAATTTAAGGATGGAATTAGATTGGCTCTTATAAAGGTGTAGCTGCCTGGAAATGTATTCCTTCCTTTCATCCTCACTTTTTTCCAAGAGCTGGGAATGATTAGTTTCAAAATGTCTATTTATATTCCACGTTCTGCTTACTACCGTTTCAGTACATAGAACGCAAAATGATCTGCCATTTTTTTCTATAAAGCCATACATCTTGGTCCATGTCTCTTGAAAGGGTCGGCCACTGCTACTACCACTTCCTTTACTTAACCTTAGTTTTTTTTGTGTTTTTTTTTTTTTTTTTTTTTTTTTTTTAGAGAGGAAGAGAGAGGGACAGAGAGTTAGAAACATTGATGAGAGAGAAACATCGATCAGCTGCCTCTTGCACACCCCCCACCGGGGATGTGCTCGCAACCAAGGTACATGCCCTTGACCGGAATCGAACCCGGGACCCTTGAGTCCGCAGGCTGATGCTCTATCCACTGAGCCAAACTGGTTTCGGCTACTTAACCTTAGTTCTTTATTTTTTGGGTTCTCCATCAGGGGGGCAGTGACAGAAGATAGAATTATAGATAGCTTGTTAGGTCTGCAGGCAATTAGGGGTTAACTAGCCTAACTAACCACAAAATGGTGCATATAACTGTCTTTTAGGAAAGGGCAGAGTTAATAAGCAGAAATAGGGGTTAATAAGGATGCACAACAGTAATAGTGGTGAAATGGAGTCTGCACTATGGAGCAAGATGGTGTTCCTTATGTGAATTAAAATGGCTATTTCTAATGGCGGGAAACGGCACCCATAGCATGCCACAAACCCTCGCCTCTCCCAGCCTCCCCTCACTTATCTCAGTAATGATGGATTAGAAATCCATGACACACCAGAACAGTAGATAATGGTTGCTTGGTTAACTGTTATTTGGTTACTGGTAATGGCAGGGCCCCCAGAGATGCATCTCCCGCTGCGTTCCGCTGCTCCCTGCTCTGCTGGCGGAAGTGAGGGCAAAGATCCCAGCTTAACTGGAAGTCCCAGAACTAGACGCTCTGTGCCGGACTTCTGTTTTTTTGGCCTACAGACCTCCGGCACAGAGTGTCTAATAGGGGAGGATGAAATATTTGCGACTAGAGTCTTGGAGTTAGACTCTAACTATGACAGAGTAATGGGCATGAACTTGGACTCTAACTCCAAGACTCTAGTTGCAAATGTTTCATCCTCAGGAGCAGCAAATGTTTCATCCTTGGCATGCAGCCGCCTCAGTGGCCGCGTGTCATCAGAAATGGCTACGCATGTCAGTGCTGACACACATGTCATAGGTTCGCCATCACTGATGTAGGGGAAACATACGTCCCAGTTTGCCTAGCAAAGTCCCAGTTCATGCCCATTACTCTGTCATAATGATTAGTATCCCTCCCATTTACTCTCAAATATGTTCTGGTTTAGACAATAAATTCTAAGTCACCCTACTTATATGGTATAGGTTTTGGGGATAAGTAAGCTTCATATTAATAGTTATTTGACATAAGATTATTTTTTTATGTGATCTCATTTTTATTTAAGGGTCTTAAACTCTTACATGTCATTTTATAAGTGAGGTAATGTACATGAAATCAGGTCCCATGCTATAAAATGCTAAATAAAGGTTAGGATTTAAAAAAGAATAATAACCTTAATTTTTCCCATGATTACAAAATTTAAAAATGCTCATTTTAGAGCCTTGGAAATTTCAGAAAAAATTTCAAAGAAAAATCATCAGTAATCTCAAATCTCAGAAATAATGACAACTATTAACATTTTGAAATGCATCCTTATTGAAAATTTCCCACACATATATAAATGATACTAGAGGCCCGGTGCACGAAATTTGTGCACAGGAGGTGGTACCTCAGCCCAGCCTGCACCCTTTCCAATCCAGGATCCCTTGAGGGATGTCCCCTGTGGGATTGGGCCTAAACTGGCAGTCAGACATCCCTCTTGCAATTCGGGACCACTGGCTCCTAACCACTCACCTGCCTGCCTACCTGCCTGATTGCCCCTACCCACCTCTGCCTGCCTGCCTGCCTGCCTGATTGTCCCTAACCACCTCTGCCTGCTGCCTTATTGCCCCTAACCCCTCTGCTTGCCTGCCTGATCACCCCTAACCACCTCTGCCTGCCTGATTGCCCCCAACCACTCACCTACCTGCCTGATCACCCCTAACTGCTCACCTGGCTGCCTGATCACCCCTAACCACCTCTGCCTCGGCCCCCACCGTGGTGGTTTAATCTGGAAGGACATCCAGAATGATATCTGGAAGGCCGTTCGGCTGTCTGGTCTAATTAGCATATTATGCTTATATTATTATAGATGTTAATCATGCTCTGTTAACCATGATGGTTCTGTTCTGATTAGAGAAAGCACATCCTAACCTCGCTAGGAGTTATATGCCCTGGAACATGGGAGCTAACATTGGAATGCAATCCATCCTCCTTCTGAGAACCTTGCGGCTGAGAAAATCTAGTCCTGGAGGCACCTGCTCTTTACAACCCCCAGCCCTATTACCTGTAATCTGGTCACCCGGAGATGCCTGCTCTCTGTGACACTCCCCCCTCCAGCTCACATGACTTATAGCATGTAATGATTATCCCATGCCCACTTTCCCATACCTATAATTCCTACTTTCCCATATAATCTTTGTCCTACCCGATATAAGCAGCTGGCTTATGGGGAGATGCAGAGCAGATTTTTGTGGATGACCTGCTGCTCTCCCATGCTGCCAACAGTATTGGAATAAATGCTCATATGTGATTCAACCCTGTCTCTGCTTTATTAGCTGAAGTAGTGACAGGTAACCCTGACCTCTTGGTTGTCTGGTTACATCACTATTAAGGAAAGTTAGCCTCCAAAATTTAAGCTGGAAAGTCACTGGAATAAGTGTTTATTTTATTTATTTTTTAGTTAATGAGTAAGGAAATGCAAGTCAAAACCACAATGAGATACTACTTCATACCCACAAGAATGGCTATAATTATAAAAAACAAAACTAAAAATAAGTGTTGGTGAAGATGTGGAGAAATTGGAACCCTCATGCATTGCTGGTAGGAATGTAAAATGGTGCAGCTACTGTACAATTTGGCAGTTCCTCAAAAAGTTAAATATAATAACCATATTATCCAGCAATTTCACTTTTAGATATAGACCCCCCAAAATTAAAAACATATATTAGAACAAAATATTGTACAATAATGTTCATAGTAGCAATATTTACAATGGTCAACAATGGAAACAACCTAAATGTACAACAAAAGAATGTACAAACATGGAGACAGAAAGTTAGAGGTTACCATGGGCTTGGGGGAGAGGAAAATTGGAAGTGACTGCTTAATGGATATGGGGTCACTCTAGATTTGCCTATTCTAGACATTTTATATATACAATATTTGTATCTATTTTTTTGTGACTGGCTTCTTTCACTTAGCATGTTTTCAAGACAACTATATTTATAGCATGTGCTAGTACTTCATTCCTTTTTATAGCTCAGCTAGAGGCCCAGTGCACGAATTCATGCATGGGTGGGGTCCTGAGGTGGGGTGGGACAAGATGCAATCAGTCCTCCAGGTGGGTGGTAGGATGCCCTTGCTGGCCCAGGATCCGGATTCGTCCCACTGACATTGGCGCTGGTTGTCGAGAGCCACCTGGCAGCTGCTTTTATAGTGTTACTTCCTTGTGGAGCATCTAAGGAAGCGGCCTCAGTGCCCGAGGCTGACTTCCAGGAGGTTGGCAGCACTGTCAGGATCGTGCCAGCAGCACTGGTCTGTCGGTGCCTGGCCCATTTTCTGGAGATTGGACCTGCAGGACTACTGAGGGAGTGAGTGGCTGCTGCTGGGCTGGTGGGCTGCCAGAACAGTGGGTCACTGGGACAGGTCGGTCAGCTGAGCAGCGCTCCCACTGTGGGAACACACTGACCACCAAGGGGCAGCTCCTGCGTTGAGCGTCTACCCCCTGGTGGTCAGTGCACATCATAGTGACCGGTCGTTCCAGTTGTTCAGTCACTTAGGCTTTTATATATAGACCAGAGGCCCATTGCATGAGATTCGTGCACTTGGGGGGTGGTCCCTCAGCCCAGCCTGCACCCTCTTGCAGTCTGGAACCCCTTGGGGGATGTCCGCCTGCCAGCTTAGGCCTGATCCTCCCAGGGATCGGGCCTAAGCCGGCAGTCAGACATCCCTCTCATAGTCCAGGGCTCTCGTAGTCTGTGACCCCTTGCTCCTTACTGCCCACCTGCAGCGGAGATGGGAGAGGCTCCCACCACCACCACTGCACTCACCAGCTGTGTGCCCGGTTCTGGCTAAGTGGCACTTCCCCTGTGGGAGCGCACTGTCCACCAGGGGGCAGCTTCTGTGTTGAGTGTCTGCCCCATTGTGGTCAGTGCACATCATAGCAACATGTTGTTCCACTGGTTGTTCCGCTCTTCGGTCGATTTGCATATTAGGGTTTTATTATATAGGATAATATCCCACTGTACAGATATACCACATTTTATTTTTTTATTTTTAAAATATTTTTTAATTGATTTCAGAGAGAAAGGGAGAGGGAGAGAGAGAGAGAGAAACATCAATAATGAGAGAGAATCATTGATCAGCTGTCTCCTGCATGCCCCCTACTGGGGATCAAGCCCACAACCCGAGCATGTGCCATTGACTGCAATTGAACCTGGGATCCTTCAGTCTATAGGCCAATGCTCTATCCACTGAACCAAACTGACTAGGGTTGGATATACCACATTTTATATACACTTTCATGTACAAGTTCTTATCTGAATAACAGTGTTCAATCCTCTTGAGCATATATCTAGGAGTGGAATTGCTGTATTATTTGGTAATTCTATGTTTAACTTTTTAAAATATATACATATTTTTTTTTTTTTTTTTTTTTTTTTTTTAAATATATTTTATTGATTTTTTTACAGAGAGGAAGAGAGAGGGATAGAGAGTTAGAAACATCGATGAGAGAGAAACATCGATCAGCTGCCTCTTGCACACCCCCTACTGGGGATGTGCCCGCAACCGAGGTACATGCCCTTGACCGGAATCGAACCTGGGACCTTTCAGTCCGCAGGCCGACGCTCTATCCACTGAGCCAAACCGGTTTTGGCAAAATATATATATTTTTATTGATTTCAGAGAGGATGGGAGAGAGAGATAGAAACCTCAATGATGAGAGAGAATCATTGATAGGCTGCCTCCTGCACACCCCACACTGGGGATCGAGCCCACAACCCAGGCATGTGCCCTGACCAGGAATTGAACCATGACCTCCTGGTTCATCTGTTGACACTCAACCACTGAGCCACACTGGCTGGGCAAAGTTTTAAAGTTTGATAGAGTCCAATATATCTGGTCTGTCTTACTGTGTTTTTGGTGTCAAAGCTGAGAAACCACAGTCAAAGATTTGTCTGTTAGTTTTTTTTCTAAGAGTTTTATGATTTAGCTCTTATATTTATACTAGAGGCCCGGTGCACGAAATTCGTGCATGAAGGGGGGCGTGTCCCTCAGCCCAGCCTGTACCCTCTCCAATCTGGGACCCCTCGAGGGATGTCCGACTGCCCATTTAGGCCCGATCCCAGTGGTCTCTCATCATTGATGTTTCTATCTTTCTCTCCCAGTGGAATCGGGACTAAATGGGCAGTTGGTTATCCCTCTCACAATCCAGGACTGCTGGCTCCCAACTGCTTGCCTGCCTGCCTTCCTGATTGCCCCTAACTGCTTCTGCCTGCCAGCCTGATCACCCCCTAACTACTCCGCTGCCAGCCTGATTGATGCCTAATTGCTCCCCTGCCAGCCTGTTTGCCCCCAACTTCCCTCCTCTGCCGGCCCGGTCACCCCTAACTGCCCTCCCCTGCAGGGTTGATCACCTCCAACTTCCCTTCCTTACAGGCCGGGTGCCTCCCAACTGCCCTTCCCTGCTGGCCATCTTGTGGTGGCCATCTTGTGTCCACATGGGGGCAGGATCTTTGACCACATGGGGGCAGACATATTGTGTGTTGGAGTGGTGGTCAATCTGCATATTACTTTTATTAGATAGAATAGAGGCCTGGTACAGGGGTGGGGACCAGCTGGTTTGCCCTGAAGGGTGTCCCAGATAAGGGTGGGGTTCCCTTGGGGCATGGGGCAGCCTGAGCAAGGGGCCTGTGGTGGTTTGCAGGCCGGCCACGCCCCCTGGCGACCCAAGCGGAGGCCCTGGTATCTGGAATTTATTTACCTTCTACAATTGAAACTTTGTAGCCTGGAGCGGAGCCAAGTCTCCTGCATGCTCCACCGGCAGCCATTTCTGTTTGAGTTCATTCACCTTCTATAATTGAAACTTTGTAGCCTTAAGCAGAGGCCTGAGCCTGGCCAGGGTGTGTGGAAAGCTTTGCTTTCTCCATTACCGCGGCAACCCTGGCCTGGTCTCTCCAGCTCCGAGGCTGCCACCATTCTGTTTGAATTTGTTTACCTTCTATAATTGAAACTTTGTAGCTTGAGTGGAGGCTTAGGCCTGTTAAGGGCAGGCGGAAAGCTTGTTTCCCTCTGTTGCCTGGGAAACCTTGCTCTCGGTGGCTGTAGCCATCTTGGTTCGGTTTATTTGCATACTTGCCCTGATTGGCTGGTGGGAGTGGCTTGGGCTGGTGGGCATGGCTTTGGTGTAGCAGAGGTATGGTCAATTTGCATATTTGTCTATTATTATGTAGGATGTTTGATCTATTTTGAGATAATTTTTGTATATGGTGGAGATAAGGGTCTAACTTCTTTTTTCTTTATTTTCTTTTTGGTTAATCCTCACCCGAAGATAATTTTCCATGGATTTTTAGAGAAAGTGGAAGGGAGAGGAAGAGAGAGAGAGAGAGAGAGAGAGAGAGAGAGAGAGAGAGAGAGAAAGAGAAAGAGTGAGAGAGAGAGAGAGAAGCACATTGATTGGTTGCCTCTGCACATGCCCTGACCAGGGCCAGGGATTGAGCCTGCAACTCAGGTACATGCCCTTGACTGGAATTGAACCCAGGACCCTTCAGTCCATGGCCAATGCTCTATCCACTGAGCCAAACTGGCTAGGGCCCAACTCCTTTTCCATGTGGATACCAAGTACCATTTGTTGCAGAGACTATTCTTTCCCCCATTGAATTGTCTTAACACCCTTGTTGAAAATTTATTTACCATAGATATATGGATTTATTTCTGGACTCTCAGTTTTATTCCATTGACCTAAATGTCTATCCTTATTCCAGTGCCACACTGTTTTGAATATTGTAGTTTTAATAAGTGTTGAAATCTGGTAGTGTAATTTCTCAATCTGGTAGTGTAATTTCTCAATCTGGTAGTGTAATTTCTCCGGCATTCTTCTTCTTTCCCCCCAATATGATCTTAAACAGCAAAATCTCAGGGCCTTATGATTTAAAAGAACAATATTTCTCAGCATTGTCCCTGATGTTTATATGATTTCAATAAATATGATTCCTAATATTATGCCCTTGAGGTTCATTATCAGAGGCAACACCGTGTTTGTCCTTTTAAAAATATCCTTCTTTGATCCTTTTTAATTTAAATAAGAAGAGACCACAAAATTCTGATTCATGTTCTTAGATCTTCATAGTTGTGTGTATTCCTTCTCTGTGTCCAGTTGGTCATCAGGTGTTTAAATTGATTTGATAATATAGTGGATCCATTTTCCTTCTCTGCAATGTCATTTGATGAATCAGTTTTCATAATAGTGGCTCCACAGTAGCTTTGAAAACTCTGGAGTTCTAGCATCAGATGACTCTGATGTAAAGATGCCAATTAGACTATAAGGAGTGTTTGAAAAGCACCTCTAAACCATAATTCAAGGTTTCCCAACACTTAACCATGAGAATTGATTCCAAAAGGGTAATTTTAAAAGCAAAGTAGTTCATTTTTATATTTTGTGTAAAGACCTTTCTACTTGAGCAGAAATATTTACCCAAATATACAAGAGAAGGCATTTGCTAATTAACAGACACCACCATATTCAGCCAAGTAGCTCAGTCTGATTCTGTAATTTAATACTATGAATGCCATATGAAGAAAAAATTTGTGTATAATGTTCAAATGCAGGTATACCAAGCCAAGGAGCAAGTACACTCACAAAGTGTTGGACAATAATTTTTTGGACTCCTCCTAGACAATCTGTACTTGAACAGGCATGTCAGTGAGAACAGATTAAGTCATTATTATAGATACTATCAGAGAGTGGGAAAATATTAAAATCCAAGAATGGCATAAAAAAATCCCTATATATCAGACTCCTCACTCCCTCTCACATCCCCATTGTGTAGCAATATTCCTTTGGCATAAACACAGAAAACACAATTTGCAATTTTGTTAAATTTATATTTTTAGATGTTTGGGAAATTAAAAAAAAAATATGTCTGAAGTGATATATTCAGTGACAAAAGAGTATACTTAGTCCTTCCAGCACAAAGACATTTTCTTTGATCAATTAGTTGACTGTAAGTGTTATTGGTATTTCATGTGATGTGGCACAATCAGAAAGATTTTATATTACATGGATTTACAAAAATCTATCAACCTTTGCAACAAGTATTTATGTTATATTTGCATAAGTTATCTTAACATAAGCTATATATCTAAAATATTTTTGGAACTATTATAACCAGTTTTTCCCCTCAATATAATCAGCCCATATTATATACATTTTTTCTTCATTAAAGTTATTAATTTTGGACCAATCAGAAACAGAAATTAATTTCCATAAATGAGCCTTATCACAATTGTAGCTGATGGTATTTTATTTTTTTTAATATATGTTTATTGATTTTAGAAAGGAAAGGAGGGAGAGAGAGATAGAGACATCAATAATGAGAGAGAATCATTGATTGGCTGCCTCCTGCATGCCCCATGTCAGGGATCAGGCCCACAACCCGGACATGTGCCCTGACCTGGAATTGAACCATGACCTCCTGGTTCATAGGTCGATGTTCAACCACTGAGCCATACCAAAATATTCTAATAGAAGAGATCTCTCATCAGTATTCTTGGAGACAAGTGATATTCCCAACAAGTTAAATTTCCTGAGGTGCTACTGAATCTAAAAAATGAACTATCCTATCTAATAAAAGAGTAATATGCAAATTGACCATCACTCCAACACACAAGATGGCTGCTCCATGTGGTCAAAGATGGCCGCTCCCATGTGGACACAAGATGGCTGCCACAAGATGGCCGGCAGTTGTGGGCAACCAGGCCAGAAGGGGAGAGAAGTTGGGGGGACCAGACCTGCAGGGGAGGGCAGTTGGGGGCAACCAGGACTTCAGGGGAGAGCAGTTAGGGGTGACCAGGCTGTCAGGGGAGGGCAGTTAGGGGCAATCGGGCCGATGGGAGCAGTTAGGCGTCGATCAGGCTAGCAGGCAGAAGCAGTTAGGGGCAATCAGACAGGCAGGCAGGTGAGTGGTTGGGAGCCAGCAGTCCTGGATTGTGAGAGGGATGTCCAACTGCCCGTTTAGGCCCGATCCCACCAGTGGGATCGGGCTTAAACGGGCAGTTGGACATCCCTCAAGGGGTCCCAGATTAGACAGGGTGCATGCTGGACTGAGGGACACACCCTCCCCCAAAGCACAAATTTTGTGCACTGGGTCTCTAGTCCTATATAATAAAACCCTAATATGCAAATTGACTGAATGGTGGAATGACTGGTTCCTATGACACACACTGACCAACAGGGGGTAGATGCTCAATGCAGGAGCTGCCCTTGGTGGTCAGTGCGCTCCCACAGGGGGAGCCCGCTCATCCAGAAGCCAGGCTCATGCCTCCCTTGCAGAGGGGTGGTAAAGAGTGAGGGGTCCTGGACTGCAAAAGGGATGTCTGACTGTCAGCTTAAGGAGATCGGGCCCAAGCTGGCAGGTGAACACTGAGGGGTCCGGACTGCGAGAGGGTGCAGGATGGACTGAGGAACCCCCCGCCCCCCCAGTGCATGAATCTCATATACCAGGCCTCTAGTCTCTATATAAAGAGTAATTCCTAGAATTAGGATGGTCACATAAATTAAAAATAGTTAAAACAATTAGAAGGTCAATTAGTAGCCCTATATACATGCATGGTCTTGATTTAAAAGTATTGGGTTTGAGTATTTTACTTCAATGATGTCCCTGCTGCTGTACTAAAAGGTCCTGGAGACCTTGACTTGGACACTGAGTATATAGTCTGGCAAGTGTCTGTGATGATTATTGAGACATTTTTTTTCTCTTAAACAAATCACTTTAAAAAAATGTTTTTAATGACTAGAGAGAGAGGAAGGGAGAGGGATAGAGAGTTAGAAACACTGATCAGCTGCCTCCTGCAACTGAGGGCTTGTGCTCTGATTGGGAATCAAACTGGTGACCTCTTGGTTCATGGGTTGATGCTCAACCAGAGCCACACTGACTGGCTATTGAGACTTTGGGATGTTCCTTCCAGGGACTCAGTTTCTGATCTATAACTTGTAGCAGGGACCTTTAGGCAAGTATAAGGAAACAAAACAGAAACTACTTGACCCTGATAAGACCAAATGGCTCTGGTTTAATTTAATTTAATAATCAACAATACTAGACTTAGAAAGTGGAATCCTCTATTGAGAATAATACACACTAATCTATAAAGCTTTAGTTAGTCATTTATACCACAAAGCATTTTTATGATTGTTCCCAACCTAAAAATGTTATTTAAACCTAGAAAAAAAATTGTTCACCAATTTGTGTGTAGTTATTGTTTTTGTTACTACAGGTCAACATGACAATGTCTATTTGCAAACAAAAAAAGTACATAGTCCCTGAAAAATATTTATAACTAGAGGCTCGATGCACGAAAATTCATGCAAGAGTAGACCTTCTTTCCCCTGGCTACTGGCACCAGCTTCCCTCTGGCACCTGGGACTCGGGCTTCCCTCCTCCAGCTGCCAGCAGGCACCTGAGACCTGGGCTGGCTTCTGCTGGGCCGCCCGCAGGCACCCGGGACCTGGCTGGCTTCCCTCCAGCCCTGGCTTCATCAGAAAGGACGTCCAGTCTAATTAGCCTATTAACCTTTTATTATTATAGATAATATCAAAACTGAGCTTCTCTTTTGATGTGGCAAATTTAATTTATTTTCATCTGGATTTGGAAAACAAAATAATTTTCTCAACAATTGAAATTAAATAAAATCTGGAAATTAACTACACAAACTTTTATTATTCTTCCTTTGATGAGAAGCAAATTTCTCTGGTTCCCCAGTGAACATCGAGGAAACTTAGTCAGTTTAGGTATAAAAGACTTGTTCTTCTTCTTTTTTTTTTTTTTTTTTAGGACTTATTCTTTTTATAATTGTGGTAAAATATGAAGAACATGACGTTTACCATTTTAAGGGCTCAATTAAATGTTATTTAGTACATTCACAATTTTGTATAACCATAAACCACTATCCCAAAAATTCTTTTTCCCCCAGTCCCCCACCTTTTTTAAATCCATTTTTAGTTTTTCTTGTGTATGATATAAGTTGGTGGTCTAGTCTCAAAAATTCTTAATATTTTATTATTTTGAATTTTGTAAATGCAATGTTAAAAATGTTATTAGAACAATGAATTTGTTATCTTGGCTATCTCATTAACCAGAATAATAACAACTATTGAAAATAAACATAATAAAAGTTAACATAACAATCTTTAGGAATTTTAGTCTTTTCTGAAGTGAAGGATTCTTTTTTTAAAAATATATTTTATTGATTTTTTTACAGAGAGTAAGGGAGAGGGATAGAGAGTTAGAAACATTGATGAGAGAGAAACATCGATCAGCTGCCTCCTACACACCTCCTACTGGGGATGTGCCTGCAACCAAGGTACATGCCCTTGACCAGAATGGAACCTGGGACCCTTGAGTCCGCAAGCCGATGCTCTATCCACTGAGCCAAATCGGCTAGGGATGGACCCTGCAGCCACTGGGGACAGAGAACTGCTCTCACAGCTTCAGACCAACAGACAATAAGAATCCAGACGTCCCAGAAAGCAGCAGATTTCCGTGAGTCAAAGAGCCTATCCCCCTCCCCGCAGGCTCGTGGATAGCGCCATAGTAACTGATAGACCCGCCCCTCGCCCAAGCTGCAGAGCGCCCGTGCAGGGAAGCGCTCCCCTGTAGGGAATTTGGCGCACGGGACAGATGCAGCTCCCCTTCGGGGAAATCTGACAGCGCACACAGAGGACTCCCCTTTGGGGAATTTGGTGCAGGATGGACTCTGCCCCCCTTCGGGGAATCTGGGAGAGTGCATGGAGGCAGCTCCCCTTCAGGAATTTGAGAGTGTGTGAAGCCCTAGCCGGTTTGGTTCAGTAGAGAGAGGACGCTGCTCCACTTCAGGGAATTTGGCATGCTGGACACAGCTGCCTGGGATCCCTGACTCACAGCACATTCACACTAAGAGCCAGTGACTCCAATTTTTGGTGCATGCACACACAGGGACCCTGATTCTTAACGAGAAGCCGCACGAGGCAACAGAGACTCTGACACTCGATTCTTGGTGCAGACACAGGGAAACTCTGACTCCTGGCACATGCTAAGGATCTCATTTTCGGCACACACCAACAGTGTGGTGCAGACAGGGCCCCTGATTCTAAGTGTGCACACGAGACCACACGGAACACTGGGGACACTGACCCTGGGCAAGCCTGGTTCCCACCAACCAACGGCAGCCACACGTCCTAGTGTCAGAGCACTTCAGTGAAACTCGGGTGGAGCGAAGTCCCCACAGCACACGGCCCAGGTCCACGCAAACTGAAGCTTGAGCTTTCTGGTGATAGTCAGAATGGGGAGATGAAACAATTCACAGAGGAAAGAAAATGAGGAGTCGCCAAGAAAGGAAATTAGTGAAACTGAAGCTTGCAACATGACAGAAAAAGAGTTCAGAGTAATGGTCGTGGAATTTATACATCGGATGGATGAGAAAATCAACAACTTATGCAAGAATCAGGAAGAAATGAAAAGTGATATAGCTACAATCAAAAACACCATGGAAAGTTTCAACAGTAGACTAGAAGAAGCAGAGGACTGAATTAGTGAGTTAGAAGATCAGGTACAGAAACAAGCTCAATCTGAACAGCAATTGGAGAAAATAATTAAAAAGCAGGAGGAAAGCCTAAGGGAGCTTTGGGACAACATGAAACAAAGTAACATACGTATAATAGGGCTGCCAGAAGGACAAGAAGAGCAGCAAGGATTAGAAAATCTATTTGAAGAAATAATGACAGAAAACTTCCCGGATATGGGGAAGAAAAAAGTTACACAAGAACAGAGAGTCCCAAGCAGGATCAACCCCAAAAGACCCACACCAAGACATGTCATAATTTCAATGGCAAATATAAATGATAAAGAGAGAATCTTAAAGGCAGCAAAAGAGAGACAAAGAGTTACCTACAAAGGAACACCCATCAGATTGTCAAATGATTACTCAACAGAAACACAACAAGCTAGAAGAGAATGGAAGGAGGTATACAAAGTGTTGCAAAGCAAAGGACTGAATCCAAGAATACTATATCCAGCAAGACTATCAATCAAATTTGAAGGGGAAATCAGGTGCTTCAAAGACAAAAAAAGGCTCAGGGAGTTTATCACCACCAAACCAGCAATGCAAGAAATGCTAAAGGAAATACTGTAAAAAGAAGAAATAAACAGGTAAGAAGGAACACAGACACAAAAATAGATATGACTACAAACAAATACCTTTCAGTAATAACTTTAAATGTAAACGGACTAAATGCTCCAATCAAAAGACATCGAGTGGCTGAATGGATAAAAAAACAGGACCCATATATATGCTGTCTACAAGAGACCCACCTCAGAACAAGAGACTCACACAGATTGAAAGTGAAGGGATGGAAAAAATATCTTTCAGGCAAATGGAAATGAAAAAAAAGGTTGGGTAGCAATACTTATATCTGACAAAATAGACCTCAAAGTAAATGCCATAACAAGAGATAAGGAAGGCCACTTCATAATACTAAAGGGAGAAATCCAACAAGAAGAAATAATTCTGGTAAACATATACGCACCCAATATAGGAGCACCCAAATACATAAAAAAACTCCTGGAGGATATCAAGGGAGAGATTAATAGCAATACAATCATAGTAGGAGACTTTAATACCCCACTATTACCATTGGACAAATCCTCTAAACAAAAAATCAGCAAAGACACATCAATCCTAAATGACTCACTAGACCAGATGGAATTAATTGACATCTTCAGAACATTTCACCCCAAAGCCACAGAATATACATTCTTCTCAAGTGCACATGGGTCATTTTCAAAGATAGACCATATGCTGGGTCACAGGCAAAGTCTATTCAAATTCAAGAAGATATAAATTATATCAAGCATCTTCTCAGATCACAGTGGCATAAAACTGGAAATCAATTACAATAAATACAATCCAAAGAAATCAAACACATGGAGACTAAACAGCATGCTATTAAACAAGGACTGGGTCACCAGAGAGATCAAGGAAGAAATAAAAAACATCATGGCAACAAATGACAATAAAAACACAACAATTCAAAATCTATGGGACACAGTGAAAGCAGTCTTGAGAGGGAAGTTCATAGCTCTACAAGCCTACTGCAAAAAACAAGAAACAATGGTAATAAATTACCTAACCCTACAACTCAAAGAGTTAGAAAAAGAGCAGCAAGAAAAGCCCAGTGTAACCAGAAGGAAGGAAATAATAAAGATCAGAGCGGAGATAAATGACATAGAGACCAAAGAAACAATACAAAAGATCAACAAAACCAAGAGCTGGTTCTTTGAAAGGATAAACAAGATTGATGAACCTCTAGCCAGGCACACCAAGAAGCAAAGAGAGAGGACCCAAATAAACATAATCAGAAATGAAAGAGGTGAAATAACAATAGACCCTGCTGAAATAAAAAGGATTGTTACAAAATACTATGAACAACTCTATTCCAACAAACTGGACAACCTGGAGGAAATGGACATATTCCTAGAAAAATATAACCTTTCAAAACTCAATCAGGAAGAATCTAAACATCTCAATAGGCCAGTAATTATGGAAGAAATTGAAACAGTCATCAAAAAGCTTCCGGCAAACAAAAGCCCGGGGCCTGACGGCTTCACAGGAGAGTTTTACCAAACATTCGAGGAAGAAATAAAACCTATCCTCCTCAGACTATTCCAAAAAATTCAAGAGGAAGAACACTTCCAAGCTCCTTCTATGAAGCCAGCATCACCCTAATACCAAAACCAGATAAAGACAACACAATGAAAGACAATTACAGGCCAATATCCCTCATGAACATAGATGCCAAAGTCCTCAACAAAATTCTAGCAAATCGGCTCCAGCAGTACATCAGAAAGATCATACACCATGACCAAATGGGATTTATCCCAGGAATGCAAGGATGGTACAATATCCGCAAATCAATAAACGTGATACATCACATAAACAAATTGAGAGATAAAAATCACATAGTCATATCAATTGATGCAGAAAAAGCATTTGACAAAATCCAACACCCTTTTTTTTCTTTCTTTTTTTCTTTCTTTTTATTTATTTATTTATTTTATAAATCTTTATTGTTCAGATGATTATCACAGGTGTTCCTCTTCCCTGCCCCCCATAGCTCCCCTCCACCTGATTCCCCACCCCACCCCATGCCCTTACCCCCCCGCCACTGTCTTCATCCGTAGGTGTAAGATTTTTGTCCAATCTCTTCCTGCACCCCTCAGACTCCCTTCCCCCTGAGAATTGTCTGTCGCCTCCCTTTCTATGTCCCTGATTCTATTATATTCACCAGTCCATTCTGTTCTTCAAATTTTTTTATTCACTTGATTTTTAGATTCACTTGTTGGTAGGTATGCATTTGATGTCTTTTTGTTGTTCATAATTTTTACCTTTACCTTTTTTTTCTTCTTCCTCTTCTTAAAGAATACCCTTCAGCATTTCATGTAATCCTGGTTTGGTGGTGATGAACTCCTTTAGCTTTTTCTTGTCTGTGAAGCTCTTCGTCTGACCTTCAATTCTGAATGATACCTTTGCTGGGTAGAGTAATCTTGGTTGTAGGTTCTTGGTATTCATCACTTTGAATATTTCTTGCCACTCCTGTCTGGCCTGCATAGTTTCTGTTGAGAAATCAGCTGACAGTCGTATGGGTACTCCCTTATAGGTAACTAACTGTTTTTCTCTTCCTGCTTTTAAGATTCTCTCTTTGTCTTTTGCCCTTGGCATTTTAATTATGATGTGTCTTGGTGTGGTCCTCTTTGGATTCCTTTTGTGTGGGGTTCTATGCGCTTCCTGGACTTGTAAGTCTATTTCTTTCACCAGGTGGGGGAAGTTTTCTGTCCTTATTTCTTCAAATAGGTTTTCAGTATCTTGCTCTCTCTCTTCTTCTGGCACCCCCAAAATTTGGATGTTGGTACACTTAAAGCCATCCCAGAGGCTCCTTACGCTATCCTCACACTTTTGGATTCTTCTTATTTTCCGCCTCTCTGGTTGGGTGTTTTTTGCTTCCTCATATTCCAGATCTTTGGTTTGACTCTTTGGGTACGGTGACCTACACTTGAGTTTCTGTATATTCTTTATTTCAGACAGTGTATGCATAATTTCTGACTGGTCCTTTTCCACTTTTTTTGGTATTCTCATTAAGGTCTTTGAAGGTCTCTTCAAGTTTATCAGCAGTTTTTAGAAGATTCTTAAGTAACCTTATAAATGTGGTTCTGAACACTGTGTCGTCCATTAGTTTACTTTCCTCCATCTCTTCTATTCGTGACCTGCTTCGGTGTCTCCACATTTTGGCTGCCTCCCTATGTTGATGGAGTGGCTTTGTGTGGTCAGTGACCTATAGGGGCCGGTAGCTCAGCTTCCCCAATCTTCCTAGGTGGTCGCTCTTGGTACCCCCCTTTGTGGGCTGAGTGCAAAGTCTTGGTGTTGTTAAGCCTTGATTGCTGTTGGTACACTGGGAGGATTTGACCTCCAGTCCAATTGGCTGTGAGGATCAGCTGTGTCTGTGCCGGGAGACAGCCTTATTCAACTAGACTTGCAAAATTGTAAAAGCCTCTGTGCTCAGCTTGGATGGGGCGGAGTTTCGAGTGGAGCCTACAACCTTGGCTTCCCGTCAGCCCCGCCCTATGAGGTTCCTGGGTCTCAGTGTCCCTCAGTGTCCCTCTGTACTCCCTGTAAGCACCTCTGAGAGAAAGGCGCCCTGGAGTTTCGCCCACTGCCAAACAGTCTAGTCTCTCCCCCAGTGAATCTGGATTCCCAGGTTCTCACCCGGAACTGGGGTTCAGTGCAGTTGGAACTGGGGTTCAGCGCAGTCTGGCGCTTTTGTCTCCTTCCCACTAGGGCAATTCAGTGGCACAGTCAACAGTCCGTCCTCTGCGCACATTCACATGCGCACCTCTGGAGCTCTGCCTTTCGCCGCTCCCCTGATTTTCCGCCTTACAGCCCAGATTCCCCCAGTATGAGCCTGGCTTCCCAGGGTCTTGCCCGGAACTGGGGTTCAGTGCAGTCAGATCTGGGGTTCAGCACAATCTGCAGCTTTTATTTCCTTCCTGCTAGAGAACGCCGGCCAGGAACTCAGTCGCCCTGTCCTCTCTGGCTCCGTCCTCCCCACACACGTGCGCACCCCCGTTTCTCCGCCCGTGTCTCTGTACCTCAGGCTTTTATGGCTCCTCTGATTTTCCTTGTTGTTTTCTCTTTCCTTCTAGTTGTGGGCGTTTCAGTCAGCCAGCTTTCCTGTGGTTCTGGATGATGTCCGTTTTGACTTTTAGTTGTATTTTTGAAATTGTTGTGCAAGGCTGCAGATTAGGTGTTTAACCTATGCCGCCATCTTGGTTTCTCCCTCCGACACCCTTTTTTGATAAAAACTCTCAACAAGGTGGGAATAGAAGGCTCATACCTCAACATAATAAAATCGATATATGATAAACCCACAGCAAACATCATACTCAATGGACAAAAACTAAAAACATTTCCCCTAAGAATAGGAACAAGACAGGGATGCCCACTCTCACCACTCCTGTTTGACATAGTACTGGAAGTATTAGCCATTGCAATTAGACAAGAAGAAGAAATAAAAGACATCCAAATTGGAAAAGAACAAGTAAAGCTGTCTTTATTTGCAGACGACATGATATTGTACATAAAAAATCTGAAAGACTCCATCAAAAAAACTAATAGACTTAATAAATGAATTCGGCAATGTAGCAGGATACAAAATTAACGCCAAGAAATCTATGGCCTTTCTATACACCAATAGTGAACTTACAGAAAGAGAGACTAAAAAGGCAATCCCATTTACCATCACACCAAAAAAATTAAGATACCTAGGAATAAACTTAACTAAGGAGATAAAAGACCTATATGCGGAAAACTACAGGACACTGAAAAAAGAGATAGAGGAAGACGTAAACAGATGGAAGAACATACCATGTTCATGGATTGGTAGAATCAACATCATCAAAATGTCCATACTACCCAAAGCAACCTATAGATTCAATGCACTCCCCATTAAAATACCAACGGCATATTTCACAGACCTTGAAAGAACTCTAAAAAAATTCATCTGGAATAAAAAAAGACCCCGAATAGCCACAGCAATCCTGAGGAAGAAGAATAAAGTAGGAGGGATCTCAATACCAGATTTCAAGCTGTATTACAAAGCCACTATTCTCAAAACAGCCTGGTACTGGCACAAGAACAGACATATATATCAATGGAATAGAATAGAGAATCCAGATATTGGCCCAAACCACTATGCTCAATTAATATTTGACAAAGGAGGCATGGACATACAATGGAATCAAGACAGTCTCTTCAATAAATGGTGTTGGGAAAATTGGACAGATACATGCAAAAAATTAAGCTAGATCACCAACTTACACCATACACAAAAATAAACTCAAAATGGATACAGGTCTTAAACATAAGACGGGAAATCATAAAAATACTAGAGGAATCCACAGGCAGCAAAATCTCAGACATATGCCAAAAGAACTTCTTCACTGACACTGCCCCTAGGGCAATGGAAGCTAAAGAGAAAATAAACAAATGGGACTACATCAAAATAAAAAGCTTTTTTACAGCAAAAGAAACCATCAACAAAACAACAAGAAAGCCCACTGTATGGGAGAACATATTTGCAAATGGTATCACTGATAAACGTTTAATCTCCAACATCTACAGGCAGCTTATACAACTTAATAAAAGGAAGATAAATGATCCAATAAAAAAATGGGCAACGGACCTAAATAGAATCTTTTCAAAAGAAGACAGAAGGAAGGCCAAGAGACACATGAAAACATGCTCAATGTCACTAATTATCCGAGAGATGCAAATCAAAACAACAATGAGGTACCATCTCACACCTGTCAGAATGGCTATCATCAACAAATCAACAAATGACAAGTGTTGGCGAGGATGAGGAGAAAAAGGAACCCTCGTGCACTGCTGGTGGGAATGCAGACTGGTGCAGCCACTGTGGAGAACAGTATGGAGTTTCCTCAAAAAACTGAAAATGGCCCTAGCCAGCTTGGCTCAGTGGATAGAGCGTCAGCCTGCGGACTGAAGCGTCCCAGGTTCGATTCTGGCCAAGGGCACATGCCTGGGTTGCAGGCTTGATCCCCGGTGGGGGGTGTGCAGGAGGCAGCTTATCAATGATTCTCTCTCATCATTGATGTTTCTGTCTCTCTCTCCTTCTCCCCTTCCTCTCTGAAATTAATAAATATATTAAAAAAACAACAACAACTGAAAATGGAACTCCCATTTGACCCAGTAATCCCACTCTTAGGAATATATCCTAAGAAACTGGGAACACCAATAAGAAAGGATATATGCACCCCTATGTTCATAGCAGTACAATTTACAATAGCTAAGATTTGGAAACAGCCTGGGTGTCCATCAGCAGATGAGTGGATCAGAAAACTGTGGTACATCTACACAATGGAATACTATGCTGCCATAAAAAAGAAGGAATTCTCACCATTTGCAGCAACCTGGATGGAATTGGAGAACATTGTGCTAAGTGAAATAAGCCAGCCAATGAAGGAAAAATACCACATGATCTCACTCATTCATGGATAATAAAGAACATTATAAAGTGATGACAAAAAGATAGATACAGAGGCAGTAAAGCATCAAACAGTCTGTCAAATTACAGCAGGAAGTTTAGGGAGAGGTGGGGAAGATAAGAGATCAACCGAAGGACTTGTATGCATACATATAAGCATAACCAATGGATGCAAAACTCTGGGGGGGGGGGGTGAGGGCATTTATGGGAGTGGGGTGGGAGGGGCAATGGTAAGATATGTACACATATAATACCTTTATAAAAAAATTTTAAAAAAAGTTATTAGAGCTCCTGAGGGCCAGCTTGGAAAGGGACTTATTGGATCTGTGCCATCATGTGTTCCCTAAAAATGCTCCTTTAAAACAATCAAAACAAAAATTACTAAGGAATAGTCCGACTGGCATGGCTCAGTGGTTGAATGTTGACCTATGAATCAGGAGGTCACAGTTCAATTCCCAGTCAAGGCATATGCCCAGATTGTGGGCTCGATTCCCAGTGGGGGCATGCAGGAGGCAGCCAAACGATGATTCTCTCTCATCATTGATGTTTCTATCTCTCTCTCCCCCCCTCCCTTCCTCTTAGTAATTTAAAAAATTACTAAGGAATGAAAAAAAAATCATTTGACAATGACATGATAAACAGGTTTAGTAAAGGATTGCCTAATGAACTCTCTAAAGTGTTAATAAAAGAGAGAACCACAAAGGAGCCTAGTATATCCTAGGATAACAAAATACAGCAGTGAGACTCAGCAGAAATACTTGAAATTCAATATTGTCCTTGAGATATACCCAACAGCAAACTGGAAGTTATCAATAACGGGCATACAGTAGGTCAACATTGAGTGCTCAAGAATTGAGGGTCCTGTGGGATTGCCACCATGTGGGGCCTTCGTTTTGAAGAAAATTTAAAAGAGAGACTAACTGAAAGACAAAAATGAATTTATTAAACTTGTCAAGCAATAGAGACCTGCATTTATTTGGAAATACAGTCTTTCCCAAATAACCCTTTAGCCAGTCTTATATGTTACACTTAGTATGCACAGAAGATTCTAATTGGCCCGTAGACCAAATATGAACAGCTTCAACATTCTATAAGACTTGTTTATCCTGGCCTCCTGGTTCCTGATGTAATTTTTAAAATTGAGATATAATACATATACCATAATATTCACCCTTTTAAAGTCTGTAATTAAGTGTTTTCTTTACTATAGTCATGAAGTCGTACAGCCATCACTACTAATTCCAGATCATTTTTCTCAACTCAAAAAGAAACTCTGTACCCATTAGCAGGTATTCCCCATTCCTCCATATAATATGTGGTTTGGTTTCTTTCACTTAGCATAATGTTTTCAAGGTTCACCCATGTTACAGTATGTATCAGTGCTTCATTGTTTTTAAGTTGGAATAATATTCCATTGTGGATATTACACATTTTGTTTATTCAGTCATCAGGGATGAACATTTGAGTTATTTCTGTTATTTTAGCTATTAGGAATAACATTGTTATGAGCATTTATGAGCAAGTCTTCTGTGGATATATGTTTTAATTTTCTTGGTTGTATATCGAAGAGTAGAATTAATAGGTCACATGGTAACTCTATATTTAAGCTTTTGAGGAGTTGTTTTACAAAGCATCGACATCATTTTACATTTCCACAGCAATATGTAAGTGTTTCTTTTTGCAGACACTAAAGTATATCATGCTTCCTTAAAAAGACACTCAGAAGCCTCCAAAATGAGGCAAACACAGATTATTCATGAGAACTTCCATGAAGGATAACTGATTCCATCTTCATGGGTACTCTGCAGTTAACAATTCTCACAGTGGGAATAGCACAACTAGAAAAGATTCAAAGTTGTCTCTGACCTACCAAAGTAACATATGATCCCACTTCTGTTCTAAAGCCCAACAAGCTAGTTTAAATTCATTGACTAAAGTTGTCAGACAATCATACAGTCTGTGATTTCCTCTTGGTCAACCAAGGGTAAGTCTGGGCTATAGCAAATACTACTTGCTGCACCTATGTAAATAAATCCAAGGAAAATATAAAAAGCCACTTGACTCCCTACAATAGGTCCAAATGAATTCTGGAACATGTTTTCATTGACTGGGTTTTAATAGTTTAGGTCCTTGGCTTCCAGGCCTATCAAAATACTAATAGTCATTTTGATTCTGATAATTGCCTATGTTACAATTGGCCAATATAGCCTGTCTAGAATCTTAAGTACTGGTAGGCCCTACTAGTGGGGTTAGCCATTGTCACAACAGATGGTCCAATAACATCCTGGAACAGAAGAAGAAAAGATTAACCCTGGTTCAATTATAGGCTACAGTCAATTACAGAAGTGTATGCTCTTCTTAATCAGCAGAGTGATCTTAGCAAAATCTTGGCAATGATGAAAATCTGGATGAATGTTCTGAGGCCTAACTTTGTTTGTACTTAACCAAAAAAGAGGACTGAGAAAGAACAGACCCTAATTGCTGGAACTGATCTGATGCTCGCAGCTAGACCTCAGTATTTTTATAAGCTGGCCTGATGCTCGTTGGCCACTTTGTTCTCAGTTCTTTTTCTCATTCAAGGATATTTTGAGAACATGATAAAACAAAATAAAGCCACTTTCATAGAAACAGAATGTATGTGGGGAGGGGAATAAGGAGTTATTAGTGGGTATAGAGCTTCAGTGCTATAGGGATGGATTTTAGTGACCATTGCATAATATTGTGAATATATTTAATACCATGAACTGTACACTTAAAATGGTTAAGATGTTAATTTTATGTATATCTTACCAAAATGTAAAAAATGTAAAAAAACAAGACCACTTCATAGTTTTGTTTAAGCACAGGTAAAAGCAAGGTCACAGAGATACCCACTAAATATCCAATCAGAGAACTGTCCCCATTTTCTGACAGCATCCAATCTAGAGCTAAAGCTCCCCTAAATCTTTCAACCAAAGCCTAAATCCTATAATAAGTTTTTTCTAATATCCTCTCATTGAGATACCTTACAGTGTGTGTTCTTCCTCGCTGAAATGAATAATAAACCACTTATTTAACTACAGGTGTGTTCTTTCTTTTTTTTTTTTTCTAGTTCATATGATCTTTTGATTAATAATTGCCTAAATTTCAGGAGGGCTGTTTTTTAAAAACATATATTTTTATTGATTTCAGAGAGGAAGGGAGAGAGAGATATAGAAACATCAATGGTGAGAGAATCATTGATCGGCTGCCTCCTGCATGCCCCCAACTGGGGATCAAGCCCGCAACCCAGCATGTGCCCCTGACCAGAATCGAACCTGGGACCCTTCAGTCCACAGACCAGTGCTCTATCCATTGAGCCAAACCGGTTTGTTCTTCATAGTCTTTGGCTGAAGGGTATTGACAATATATATATGAATTATATTTCTAAAAAAACAAAGAGTAATACAAGTTATGTGTTCTTTTCTCCATTTTATAAAGTAAGCATTCTTGTAACCACACCCAGCTTTAGAAATAGAACTCTATCTCCACATGTCCCCTTTCAATTGTAACCCATTCCCTCCCACAAAAGTACCCATTCTCCAGGCTCTTATAGTAATAATTTCCTTGTTCATTATAGATTTATCACCAATTGTGCATTGTTCATTTCCTAAAATTTGATATGTCTTTTAAGTCTCTCTCTCTTTATTTTTATTGATTTTATTATATTTTTTCTCTCTTTTTTTAAAAATTTCTTTATTGATTAAGGTGTCACATATTTGTCCTCATCCCCCCATTCCCATCCCACACTCCTCCCCACAGATGCCCCAACCCCCTGTTGAACTTAACCGTTGGATAGGCTCATATGCATGCACACAGTCCTTTGGTTGATCTCTCCCCCCCCCCCCACCCTCCCCTATCCTCCCTCTGAGGCCCGATAGTCCGATCGATGCCTCCTTGTTTCTGGTTCTGTTCTTGTTCATCAGTCTATGTTGTTCATCATTTCCCCTAGATGAGCGAGATCATGTGTCACTAGAGATATATTTATAAGAACTGAATGTGAGACGAGCAATAATAGTTATGCTGACAGGCAAATGAATCAGTCTGGAGTGAGTTTCTTTCTGGACCAACAGTTCTTTTGAAACCCAATTTCAATGTCCACCAGTTCCTTATGTGTACATGTCAGCACTGACCCCTCAGCTCTGGATGGTGGACAAATGGTAGTAATAGAGGGCCAACTCCCTTGGTTTGGTCTTGGCCGGACCCAGGGGCACGGCTTCACCCGGACTCAGGGGCACGTGGCCTCACCCAGACCCAGGGGGCGCGTGGCCTCACCCGGGCCCGGGACCCAGCCTCACCCGGATCCAGGGGCACACGGCCTCACCCGGACCCAGGATCCGGCTTCACCCGTACCCAGGGGCGCAAGGCCTCACCTGGACCCAGGGGCATGTGGCCTCACCCAGACCCAGGGGCGCACGGCCTCACCCGGACCAGGGGCGCGTGGCCTCACCCGGGCCAGGGACCCAGCCTCACCCGGATCCAGGGGATCACGGCCTCACCCGGACCCAGGGTCGCGTGGCCTCACCTGGACCCAGGGTCACGTGGCCTCACCCGGACCCAGGGGGCGCGTGGCCTCACCCAGGCCCGGGACCCAGCCTCACCCGGATCCAGGGGCACACGGCCTCTCCCGGACCCAGGATCCGGCTTCACCCGGACCCAGAGGAGCATGGCCTCACCTGGACCCAGGGGCATGTGGCCTCACCCAGATCCAGGGGCACACGGCCTCACCCGGACCCAGGGGCGCGTGGCCTCACCCGGGCCCGGGACCCAGCCTCACCCGGATCCAGGGGCACACGGCCTCACCCGGACCCGGGATCCGGCTTCACCTGGACCCAGAGGCGCGTGGCCTCACCCGGACCCAGGGGCGTGTGGCCTCACCCGGATCCAGGGGCACACGGCCTCAACCGAACCCAGGGGCGTGTGGCCTCACCCGGGCCCGGGGCCCAGCCTCACCTGGATCCAGGGGCACACGGCCTCACCCAGACCCGGGATCCAGCTTCACCCGGACCCAGGGGCACGTGGTATTTTTATTGATTTTAGACAGGAAGGGAGAGAGAGGAAAGGAGAAGGGAGGAGAGGAGAAACATTGCTTAGTTGCCTTCTGCATGCATCCCGACTGGGTATCAAACCTGCAACCTGGGTATGTGCCCTGACTGGGAATCGAACCTGCCGCCCTTTTGTGTACAGGACGACCACCAACTGAGCACCACAACCAAGGCTTAGTCCACATGTTTCCCTCCATCCCTTTCTTTTCCTTGTAGTTACTCTGTTAAAGAACCCAAGCCTTTAGACTAGAGTTCTCAGAAGTCTGAATTTTACTGATTGCACACTTATGTTTCCACTCAGCATGTTTCTTCATTCTCTGAATTTATTAAAAATTGGCAGCTGGATCCCAATTGGCAAGTTCAATCCCTTGAAATATGGTAGGTAGTGTTGGGTTCTTTCATCAGGAACCACATGCATGGCTTTTTCTGTTTTTATGCTTGCAGTTGTTGGGTGCTAAGCCCAGATTCATTAATTTATAGGTGGCTGCAAAATAGTGACATTCTAATTCTGTTATTTGTTTTTAATGTATTAATTGGAATACTTTTATTAACAAATACTTTTATCTATTTTTAATTATCTGTAGGTATAGTTCATGTAAAAAGGGTAGAATAAATGCTTGCTTTTTGCCTTGGTTTTTCACTTTTCAATATAGTAGGTTTGTTCCTCTGAAGATAATCAGCTGATTTTTAATGAGCTCATGGATTCAAACATATTTGATGGGTTTTAATCAGTGGAAATATTTTTATGACACTCAAATTGTTCTATCTTTGGCCAGTTGGAGCCTTTTCCATAGGCTCCTGAATGGCTTAATCCACTCATGGTCATCTTTGCTTTGTGGTATGTACAAGTGTTTTAAGCTCATCTTTTACATTTCTTGCCCCATATCTGTAACCAGTGTTTCTCCAAGAAACCCTGGATGGTAGTATAGGCATTAGGAATGCTCATTGCTATGAGTTGGTCATTATTTCTAACACTTAGAAATATATATACATAATGTCTACACTAATAAAAGAGAAAGATGCAAATTGACCATACCTTCACAACGCCCACCAGCCAATCAGGAGTGAGTATGCAACTTAACCCAACGAAGATGATGGGTTAATTTGCATACGCAGGCGCTGAGTGGCTGGGGGCGGGGCCACGGCGACAACGTAGGCATTCTGCACCGCCCCAGCTGCTCTGGGCCTCTGGGCAGTGTGGGAAAGCAGAAAGGCGGCTCCGGGCCGGAGCGAAGGTGGTGCCAGCAGCCAGGGGAAGGAAGGCCCATTCTTGCAGGAAACTTTGTGCATCGGGCCTCTAGTATATATATAACATATATACCTTTTATGCTTTTTAAAAATATATTTTTTATTGATTTCAGAGGAAAGAAGAGGGAGAGAGAGATAGAAACATCAATGATGAGAGAGAATATTGGTTGTCTGCCTTTGGCATGCACTGGGAATTGAACTGTGACTTCCTGGTTCATAGGTCGACTCTCAGCCACTGAGCCACACTGGCCGGGCAACATATATACATTTTAACTTAACCTTTTCTATATTACATCTGTATCTCTTTTTCCATACCAAAAATCCTGGTTCTCAAGGATACAGGGGATTAGGAATTAGAATATCTCATTATTAATTGCTCATTTATTTTACCCTAAATTACCATATAGTCTCAAAATAGAAATACTAATATTAATACCAATATGATTATTGAGAACTTACATAAATTGTGCATATACTATCCCCATTCCTTTCTCACTATTTTTTTAAGAAAAAAGGTTGACAAACTCTTTCATTTTTTAGTGTTTTAGTTTAAACTGCATAATTCAGTGGTTTTTAGTATATGCTGTACACCTGAAAATAATACAAAATAATATTGAATATAAACTATAATTGAAAAATAGCATAAAAATTTATATAATCATCACCATTATATAATTCTAGGATATTTCCATCACTCCTAAAAGAAACCCTGTACCTTCCTTTATTTCATCCCCTGGCCCTTGGCAACCACTAATGTACTTTCTGTCTCTATGAATTTGCATGTTCTGGACATTTCATATAACTAGAATTATATAATATGTGGCCGTTTGTGTCTGGTTTCTTTCATTCAGCATGATGTTCTCAGGCTCATCTGTGTTATAGCACAGGAAACAAGTGATTTTTTAAGTAAAAAAATGAATCAGTACAAGAATGATTGGGCATCTTTAGCTCAGTGGATAGAGCATCAGCCTGTGGACTGAAGGGTCCCGGGTTTGATTTCAGTCAAGGGCATGTACTTTGGTTGTGGGCTCGATCCCCAGTAGGAGGCATGCAGGAGGCAGCCGATTGATGATTCTCTCTCATCATTGATGATTCTATCTCTCTCTCCCTCTCCCTTTCTCTCTGAAATCAATAAAAATATATTTTAAAAAAGAAATATGGGCCACAGTCTGCTGGTGTGGCTGATTCCCAAAGGCCTGTTCTCCATCTATGATTAGCCTTGGGTTCTAATATGGCTGCAGGACCTGAGCCAGATATGACTAGTGAGGAATAGACTGCAACTTTTGAACTTCTCTCTCTCTCCACACTGACCAGAACCTACCCAAGTGAGACTACCTTCAAGGAAGGCTATGCACAGTTGTCTCCAAGACCCAGTAATCTTTCCCATCATCCCTCACCCCAAGGCTCTGGACCTCATCCTCCTATATGTGTCTGCCTGATCACAATAAGTAGGATAATGTGTTTATGAGTCAGCAACTTGGGAGGCTCTCGAAGGCAGGGGCCATGTTTTACTCACTTTATACCCCCCAGTGCCTGGTCCAGAGAATGTTGTTAATTAATGTGTGTTCTGTCCCCAACCAGATTGTGAGCTGCCTGAGAAGAGTGGCTTTACCTCCTAACCACCTACTTTTCTTCTCCTATAGTAAAACTAGACACAAGATTGAGAGCAGGGTGGGAATGTAGATGAGCAATGGTTTAATTCAAGATTCAAAAATCTCCACTATAGGACTTCTGCATAATATCTTTATTTAGCTCAGGAAGATGTTTCCTACACATTTCTAGATATGTGGATATGAATTTTTTCTATCACATTTAGTAAGTTGTTTTTAAGCATTTACATATAATAAATGCCAACAAGCAAGTACAATACAGGCTAAAATGAAAAGTTCCTTGCATACAAACATTTTTAAAAGACATGTTAATACAGGGTATAAAGAAAGGAAACCAATAGAAGGTGATTGAATTACCATCCCCTAATTCCTGATCTGATCCTGGTTCCTCGATATAGGACTCTCCCTGTCCTTTCCTCTTCTAACATCCAAGTCCCTAGCTCCTCCTGGATAGGAACAGAGGCTGCCTGAGGCTGGAGGCAGCACTGTTCCTGTCTGCAGAAAGGAAGGGAATCCCCCAGGCATATGTGGTCCCAGACTCAAGTGGTCAGATTCTTCAGCCTTGTTCAAGTGGGGAGCCCATCTCTGTGCCAGTATCCTGGGCTGCCTCTTCTCTTCACTTTTGATGGTTCCCAATTGTTAAAGAGCTTGGACAGGCCCTGGTGTGGCTTGTTCTAAATGTTTCTCATGCCAGTCAGCCCCCACAGAAAGCCAGCTAGATGCTGGGCCCAGGGTCTTCCAAAGAGCTGCAGAGGGCTGAGAACCTCCTAACCCCATCAGACCTCTTAGCTCAAGCACTAGATCAGAAGGCTCCATCAGCTCCTACAGTGTCCACTGTCTGCATTCAGTATGCAGAGGGGAAAGTCCAGGGTGGGGTATAGGCGCGATCTTTTAGGATTGCCTGCAGCCAGACAGCAGAATATCAGCCAGTCCAGTATTTGTGGTTTTCAAGCCAAAGCTTAGAGCTCCCTGGGCCATCCCCCTGGCCTGTCTGGGCAGCCAGGCCAAGGAGACAGTTATGGGCCTTACTTCAATCAGTGTACCTGATCAGGACTGGTGGGAGGGGCATGATATGGAAGGTAGGGGGATCTCATTGTGGCCCTGTGCTTCATTTTACCTCCATCTAGCACCACCAGAGACACAAGCCTGAGTGGCTTTTACAGGGCTCTCAGCTGCCTAAGAGCGAACCTGCACCTGGAAGTGCTCGCAGTGGGCGTGCTTCATGGTCAGCCCGTAGATGGGGGTCATGTCCGCCTTCATGCCTGGTGGAATGCTGAACTCTAGCTGCTGCAGCATGATGGCCAGGAAGAGAAAGACCTCAAAGCGGGCAATGTTTTCCCCAATGCACTTCCGCTTGCCGAGGCCAAAGAGGACCACCTGCTCACTCAGTGCCTTGTTGATGGTGCCACTGGGGGTGAGAAAGCGCTCTGGTCGGAACTCAGATGGGTCATCCCACAGTGTCCTGCAATCAGAGTGAGTGACTGAAGAGGCAGCTCAGAAGCACGTAGGGGGTTGCACCCCAGCCCACCGAGCAGGGGATAGGCAAATGGCCAGCGACAGCAGGGTCTGAAACTCAGAAGAGGGTGGAGTTTCTGCTGCCCCATATCAACTTACTGGTCATGGTTGATCTGCCACTGGTTCACAAAGACACAACGCCCCTTGGGGATGTAAAAGCCTCTCAAATTTGTGTCTCTGGTAGTACTGGGGAGGGAGGAAGCTCAGTTAAGCTCAGGGCCACAATGAGATCCCTCTACCCCCCATACCATGTCCCTCCCACCGGCCCTGATCAGGTGCATGGACTGAAGTAAGGCCCAGTATCAGACAGAAGGAGTTCCACGGGGCCTTACCTGTGGGGGATGGTGAAGGGGACGAAGGAGGAGTGTCGGAAGGTCTCCAGGATGAAGGCCTCCAGATAGGGCAGCTGGGGTCTGTCAGAGAGCCGTGGCCGTCGTACCCTCCCAATCACTGTGTCTGCAGGGCACAAAGGACCAGACAGATGCAGATGCCTCCCATACCATGGCTGGGTCCCCTGCAGTGAGCACTTTGAAGGAGGTCACCACCTACCGAGCTCCTCCTGGATCGTTTTCTGCACACCGGGGCGTGTCACCAGGTACATGAGGCTCCAAGAGATGGCAGTTGTGACTGTGTCAAACCCTGGCCAGAAAAGAACAGAGGGAGAAGTTTGGCGGTTGATGGGGTAGGGCAGTTGAGTACAGGAAAGGCAAACGGGGTAGCTCATACCAGCTCCAAAGAGGTCCAAGACGACACTAACGATCTTCTCGTCTGACAGCTGGATATTGGCGTTTTCATCCAGCTTCTTGTCCTGACAATGTTCGATCAGACTGTCTGTGATATCTCGGATGTGGCCCTGAGTACAGAAGGCCCACA
Organism: Eptesicus fuscus; assembly: GCF_027574615.1. Classification (NCBI taxonomy): domain Eukaryota; kingdom Metazoa; phylum Chordata; class Mammalia; order Chiroptera; family Vespertilionidae; genus Eptesicus; species Eptesicus fuscus. The sequence goes on along the minus strand of NC_072477.1, from coordinate 106,948,102 downwards.
GGTGAGCAAGATCCCAAACCTAGACCTACCTCTCCATCCAGATCGGGTCCCTTACCATCCCTAGTATCTTTGTTCAAGAGGTGACACTCCCACTCACACACCCAAGGCCGCCATCCCAGCTTCTCTCTGCCTGTCCAAGGCTCTCTCCTGCCCCAACTCAAGGGAAACCTGACAGACAGAGTCTGGTACCATTGTCATCTGGACATGCTCTTTACCCTTGTCTATTGATTTCAGAGAAGAAGGGAAAGGGAGAGACAGAAACATCAATGATGAGAGAGAACCAATAGCGCTTCCCAACGTCACTCTGTGATTTCCATATACACCCGTGCCTCCTGTACACCCCCCACAGGGGATCAAACCCACAACCTGGGCATGTGCCCTCACCAGGCATCAAACCATGACTTCCTGGTTCATAGGTCGACGCTCAACCACTGAGACACACCAGCCGGGCCTCTTTACCCTTTTCTCTCCCATGAGGCCAGAAGACTAACTTTTTAATTCTTCCTCGTCCCTATAACTTGCTTAGGGTACAGCATGGACTGGTTATTCAGTAAATATTGCTGTCTGACAGAAGGATAAAGGGACTGGTCAAGAAAACGTGCTATTCCCCTCCCATGGATGGAGTCCTGTCCATTACTGACTTCCAAATCCCAGGGTGAAGGCCCCTGAGAGTTTGCCAAACCTCATGCTGCTCCAGTTATCACTGACCACCTGCCCCTGACCCTACCTGCTCCTCACCACCCCCTGCCTCCCCCAGGCTGTACCTTCGCAAATGTTTTGTAGTGCTCCTTAACCATCTTCTGCATGAAGGCGTACAACTTCTCGTTCAGGTCCTTGAAGACACGCAGGGCAGAGTTGGGCAGGTAACGGAGGACAGGGAGGAAGTCCACTGGGTTGCCGGAAGCAGCCACCTCCCCGAACTCATTACTCAGGTTGACTATACTCAGTAGCTCTTGATCATCATGGTCATAGCGCTGACCAAAGCACATGGCACATATGACGTTGGCCACTGACACCACTACATACCTGTAGGGGTCAAAGTGTCCAACCCTGGCCATCAGCTCCTGGAACTTGCCGATGAGGGCCTCAGCCTCCTTGCTCACATGTTCCTCTAAGTAGCAAGAAGACGAGGAAGCCGGGTCTGAAGCAATAGAGAAACTCTTCAGGGCATTTTGGGCCAGACGCCGGCGGGCAGCCCACACCGGTCCAGAGTCCGGGTTAAAGGTCATGCTCTGGCCATCAGAGATGAGGGTGAAGCTGTAGAGGTCAGGCCGGCCCTTGAAATCATCGCCCTGCCGCACCAGGGCCTGCCGGATGGTGTCCAGGCCACTGAGCACCAGCACAGGTGTGCAGCCAATGCGGATCTCTAGCACGTCCCCATAACGCTGGCTCAGCCGTGACAGCGCCAGGTGTGGGTTCTTCCCCAAGGTCATCACGTGTCCCAGTAGAGGCCAGCCCCAGGGCCCTGGGGGACTCTTCAAGCCTTTGGGGACTCGAGGCTTCCAGGCTCTGAACACCCAGAATACTAGGCAGAAGGTGGTGGAGGCCAGGAGAAGTTCTGTGGCCGAGATGGGGATGGAGAATCCAAACACCGAAAGCATGATCAGCGTAGAGATGGCAAGGTGGCCACTGAAAGGTGGGCAAGAGGGAAATACCATGACATCATATAGGGGACTAGGAGGAACCAATGTCCTAAAGCATCAGCACGCTGGTTAAGAGAAAACCTTATCTAGAACTGCTCACTGCGCATGAAGGGGAGGAGGAGGTGGGAGAAGCTATGTGCTGCCACTGTGTGCCAAGAATTTCCGTATTCTTCATTCAGTCCTGGCCTCGGCCTATGAGACAGGCTGAAGTAAGGCTCAGAGAAGGTAAGTAACTTGCTCAAGGTCACATAGCCAGGAAGTTTTGGATCCACATGTCCAACCCAAATTGTTTAATTCCAGAACACTCTCTCTTATCTGTCACTATGTGATTTCCATATACACCTGCACTATTACTTTCTTCACATTTTTTAAAAATCAACTTTAAATCTACCCAAACAATCATATCTGTGTGAAAGTACAGGTTTGACTTTTTCCCCTAACATATGTTAATTTAAACACATAATTGCTTTCATCACCTAAATCCCGCTGAGTAGTACTCACCACACTTAGGGAGAACTAGGCATCAACCACTCCTTTAGCCTCATTTCACATTTGGGGAAATTGATTTTCAGAGGGTGCACTGACTTGGCTAAAGTTACCCAGCAACCAGTGACTGAGCTAGGATTCAACCTCTTAGCAAAAGTCCCCTGGGAGATTTTCAGCTCCTGTCATAGCTGCCTCCCTTTGAGGAGTGTTCCCGGAGCCCTCCGTTCTCTCCTGCTCAGCTCCAGGGTCTAGGTGCCCTACCAGAACCTGGAAGAGGGTGGGAAGGGAATGGGGATAAGAAGACCACTGCCAAGCCACATGGCTCTCCGCCCCAGCTCTCCGTTTAAAAGCAGCTGGATACCAGTTAGATTGAGGTCCCAGTCACAGAAATCTAGGCCAGAGTCTTTGTTGGGCTCAATTCTCACTGGAGAGCCACTCAAGACGGGGCGGCTGGCTGTATGGTTCCCACCTCAAGTACTATAGCTGTCTGTGCAGGGAGGCTTCCTGGGGGAGCTGGATCCCAAAGCACACACACAGAAGTCCTGACTCCCCGCAGACAACAGGGGACGGGGGGATAATGGGGGAATAAGGACACATAGGTAACACCTTAATCAATAAAGAAATTAAAAAAAATAAAAGTCCTGACTCCCTAAGTGAATGGGAACACTGCTCGGCCTGGGCATGCCATTGTGGCCCTGGCACACACTGGGTGCCCCAAGGACCTCTAGCCACACTTAGTAAGATGGTAGGAGCCCAAGAGCTATGTGACGGGTGAGGTACCAAGGGCTAGGGGTCAGGCTCCCTGCAGCTGACAGTCCCTCCACTGACTGCTCCCCAACAGACGCCAGAAGAAGTCAACAGGATAGGGAAGGCCTCTGGGCGGTGCCCGGGACTCTTGCTCGGATCTCTTGTCCGAGTCAGCACATCTTGGCTCTGACAAGCCATGCCTTGGGAGGGTCGAGCCAGCCAGGGGTAGCTTTTAGATAAGGCAGGTACAGCTGTAAGAACACAACCTGCCCCCCTCCATTCACCTGACCACCAGGAAGAAGCCCCCTCATCACACAGCCTGCCGAGAGGCTATGGATGCACCCAGCTTCGGTAAACTGTTCTTACTCCACACACCGGTGACTGGTGGGGAAGGCCCAAGGCGTTTAGAGAGCCACTGGGGGATAAGCTGGAGTCTGGGTCCTGGAGCCTGAAAGGGGTCCATCTGGATCTAGAGTTCTGATACCGGCTGTGGGACTGGGCAAGTCCCGCCCTTCTCTTGGCCTCAGTTGCCCCTTTAGGGAGCTGGACTGCTTGGCCAGTAAGGCCCCCCCCAGCCTTCTTTTCTGAGGTGCTGGACCAGTGACCACCTAGGAAGACCTGGAGGCATCGAAATGTCCCTCCATTGGGCGGGCAGGGTAAGCCAGAGTCCCCAGCACTCACCTGCGCTTGTGAGGAGGTGCTGAACGGAGCTGGGAAGAGGGGTCTCAGAAGCCAGGACCCCAAAGAAGACCAAGGAAGGCTCCAAGCAACTGTCACCTTCGGGGTGAGGGTGAAGGCACAACCCACTTTATAGGCAGCTTGCGCTTGGCCACGCCCCTCGGCCTGGGTGGCAGCTAAGGGCGGGGCGGGGCGGCGGGGGGCGGGGGGGAGCGGTCGCTCCAGGGTGGGTGGGAGTGGGGAGCGGAGGCGCAGGGACCGGTGAGAACCCCCTGTGGGGGCGCCTCTTCCAAGTGCGGCACGTAAAGGGTGAGGGCTGGGGGCACCCGGGTCCAGTTCCAAGGCACCCCTTGGGCAGCGCCGAGCCCAGGTGAGGCGGGTTTGGGGAGACGTCCCAGCACAGCCCGAAAGAGGGTTTGGGGACCCTCCTGCCCGGGCCGGGGGCGCCCACCCTCATTCTTGTACCCACTAGACCTGCAGTGCCTCCCCCTCGCTTAGCGGCCGAGGCCACAGGCAGGCGGGCCGCCGGGCGGGGGCCCCTTTCCCGGAGTACCGAGTCCGGCTCGCGTGAGAAGCGCGGCGCCCCTGCCCCGGGTCACCGGGCGGAAGGCCAGCGGCGCCGATGGGCGCCCCCCCCCCCCCCCCACCCCGCGCGTTCCCGGCATCTGGCAGAGACCCGGCCCGGCCCGGCCCCGGCAGCGGGAGGGCGCCTTCTCTCCGGGCGCTCACTCGCTGCTCGGTGCCGCCTCGAGGGGCCACCTCGGCCGGGCCCCCGCCCTCGGAGAGCCCCTCGCCCCCGGGGTGGCGGCTCCGGTGCGTGAGGCCGGGGTCAGAGGCCCGCGGCGGGCCAGGGGGCGGGTCGGGCTGAGGACGGGCGCGGGCTCCGACCCCTCGGCCGGCTGGCGTGCGTGCGCGGGCACCGCCCTCCGGGCAGAGGGCACGTGGCCCATCCCGCGCCCCGAGTCCCGGGCGCAGAGCCCGGCGTTGCGTGCGAAGGCCTGGGAGTCCCGCGCAGCCACCGGCGGCCCACGTCGCGGCCCGGCGGGGCCCGGCACCGGCACGCGAGGGCAGAGGGGGCGGGGGGGGCGGGGCGGCGGGCGGAGGGCGGGGCCGGGGTTCGCGTGCGGAGCCGGGCTTCTGCCCGCGGGCGGCGCCGGCGGGCGTCCGTGGGTTCGGTCTACGCCTGTGGCGGGACACGCAGCGCCCGCGCCCCCGGCTCGCCGGCCTGGCTGCCTCCGAAGCTGTCCCTGCCCACGTGGAATGTCCAGGCACAGCCGCCCCCGCCTCACCGCGACACCGCCCTCCGACCGCTCCCCTCCCCCAGCCGTGCTCCCCAACCAGCGACTGGCACCGCCGTCCCCGCGCTGGCCCAGAGCCGCATCCTGGCCCCTGACCTCCCACTCGGCCAGATGCCACTCAATACGTGGCACGAACGTTTTACCCGCCGCCTGCGATGAGCCAGGCACTGTCTGGGTGCTGGCGATTGATATGCAAGTGAACAGACTGACAACCTCCTGCTCACAGGGAACTTAAATTCTGGTTTAGTTTGGTGGTGGCGGAGGAGGGCGGGGGGGGAGGGGGGCAGATAATGCACAGAGAATGTCAGCGGGTGACCAGAGCTACAGAGAAGAGAGAAGGGGTAGGATCACATGGGGCAGAATGCAGCTGAAACTATATAGGGTGGTCGGAGAAGTCCTCACGGGGAAAATGACACTGAGCAGACGGAAGTGTGGCATCAGAATCAAGGTGCACCGGTACCCGGAAGCTGAGTGCGCCTTGGAGAGGGAACAGCACGTTCAAAGGCCCTGCACAGTGGTTCCGGAGGGGCAGTACCAGGGGTACTGGAAATGTACAGTGTTTGGGGGGGAGTGCTGCTGAAATTTAGGGCCCTCAGGGGGTGGGGTGCTCATGGGACATCCCTGCCCCAGGTGCAGGGAGCACCCTGCTGAGAAAGAGGAACTTCCTGAGTGAGACGGAGACATTGTGGAGTCTGATCCATGAAGGTCACTCTGGTTTCTGTGCTGAGAATAGACAAGGACACATTTCTCCACACCTGTCCAGCCCCACCGCCACATTGTCTTGTAGGTCCTCATCGTTGCTCCCTAGAGTACGAACAGCCTCCCAACCTAGTTCCCATTTGCCTTTTACTCCCCCCAATTATTTTTCCATCCTGTCGAATCCAAAGCGGTCTTTTCAAAAATGCAAAATCTCATTCCATCACCACCTTGCCCCTTCATTAGCTCCCATCTGGATACAAACAGAATCTTTAGCAGAACCTATCAGGCCTATCAACCTCTACTTCCAATTTCATCTAGTTTAAGTCTCAACACCACTTCCACTCCACAGCAAGTTAGGTGTCTCTGGTCTGTTTCTCCATGGTAATTCTCAGAACACTTGACCGTTGCTATGACTCTGGCCCAACCTGTCACTCCTTCCTCTCTGCCCAAGCACAGAAAGCCAGCCTGTGGGCAATTGATCGGATAAGCCAATTTCTTGCAAGATATTAATAACTGGTAAAGGCGTTAAATCCAGCTGTATTATGCCCTGGCCAGTGCTGTTCAGTAGTTAGAGCATTGCCCTTGCACTGAAGGGTCATGGGTTCGATTCCCAGTGAAGGATGCGTACCTCGTTGCAGGTTCCATCTCTGGCCCCTATCGAGGTACATTCAGGAGGCAACCGATCGATATCTCTTTCACATTGATGTTTCTCTCTCCCTCCCTCCCACTCTCTCTAAAAAAAAAAATTAATGGAAAAAATATCCTTGGGTGAGGATTAACAACAACAAAAAATCCAACTGTATTATGACCAGGGTGATGCTGAGCCCAAAGTACTGATGCTATAATGGTGGAATTTAGGCAACAGAACAGACAGGAGACAAGGGAACTATTGCTGGGCTTCCAGTTCATCCAGCATTGTTCCATTCATCCCATCCTCTACATCTATGGCTCAGCCCACAGAACATGATGATACCCAAGAGAGCTCTGTCCTTCAATCCCAGTTGGAGCAAGAGCCACAAAAGGAGAAAGAACCTGCATGGAAGCTGTGACAAGGAAGTGGGGAGGAAGGCATTCCCAGATTCCTCAGCCTGCTCTGTAGCCCAGTCTGTCCTTCGGCTCCCCAGAGTCCCCACCAATGCCCAAGCTTTAGAGAATCATGACAACCTGCTCATCAGGACTAGAGGACTATCTGCTGAGACTCCTGACCGAGGATCCAGAAAACCTCTTTGTTTTATAGAAAAGGCATTGTCTTGCTCACATTCTCTAAGGGACTCTTAAAAAAAATTATTGATTTTAGAAGGGAAGGGAGAGGGAGAGAGAGATAGAAACATCAATGATGAAAGAGAATCACTGATCGGTTGCCTCCTGCACAACCCCCCACCAGGGATCAAGCCCGCAACCCAGGCATGTGCCCTTGACAGGAATCAAACCTGGGACCCTTCAGTCCACAGGCCAATGCTCTATCCACTGAGCCAAACTGACTAGGGCATCTAAGGGACTCTTGATCCCAAAGAAATTCATTAGCTAATTAAGCCAATTCCTTTCCTACTTTTCAGCTGGAGAAACGGATACCAGAAGGAGAAGGCCCAAGGATATATGGCAAATCAAAGCAGAGTCTAGAGCTCTAGGCCTTTGCTTCCAGGCCAGGGCTCTTCCCACCATGATTTATTGTCCCAGAGTACCAGCAAAACCCTGGGAAGCCAACGAGGGTTTTGGGTCAGGGCTCCCATCTCCCCGTACTCCTGGACAAAAGTCTGGTGCAATGAGGGTTAGGAAAGTGTTGCACTTCTCACCAAGTCCTACCTCCACAGAACAGCTCCCCAGATGGCGGGGGTGCTCAGGAGCACTGGGCAAAGAAAGAGGGAGATGGGCAGGAAGTTAGAGAACCTTGGCCAGGAGCTAAATAGACAATTCTGGGTCAAAGTTTGCATGCCTTTGCGTGAGAAGCTCTTTGGCTGATTCCCTGGCGATCAATACCAGGAAAACAGAGGCAGGTGACAGTAGGGAGCAGAGACGGCTCTGGGCTGGAGAGATAGAGACTGCTGAGTGTCTGGGCCCAGCAGACCGGTCCAGCTTAGAATCTGCAGTCAGCACCGTTGAGAGCTATGTGGCAGGGGTATGGGGAGAGAGCAAAACCCACAGCAAACGTCTACCGCATGGTGGGGGCAGGACCCATACCCCAAACACAACCTATGCTGAATCTGGAAATACTTCAGGAGCTGTGAGAAGCTGGGTTGGAGGGACCAGGTAAAGGGACTCTGGGAGAGTGGGGGACTGGAGAATAGTTATGGAGTAGGAAGAGTACAGGAAGGACATTTCTGGCAAGAGGACATTCATAACAAGAGCAAAGCATGGGAGTGGGAGGTTGGGTGAAGCTGTTTGAGAAGAATACAGTTTGAGTGGTTGTGTAGAATTGGGACTTGCTTCCCAATGTGTCTACACACACACACACACACACACACACACACACACACACACACCAGCCACCCTCTATCCCACTTGACATCTGAACCCAAGCACCTTCTCCCTCTTACCTTGGGAGGTAGGAGAGCCAAAAATATTTGGTTTGCAGGATCCAGGACTCAGTGGGGCAATTCCCTACCCAACCCCAGCTCCCTGGCTCTTAAACTTGGTCTAAGCTTGTTGTCCTGATGTAAATATTAAAAGTGCCCTCTTTCACTCTCAAAAGAGTCCTGTCTTGAACAATCGATTATATGGTCATGCTAGTAATAGTGGACATCTGAGTGGTATTGTATGCCCAGCAACCATTCTCTCTTCTTCTGGCAATACCACTTCTGTTCTTTAGCCCACCCCTACTCTTAGCCAATGAGAACCCAACAAGGGTTTTTCTGAAATTGTTGGGAAAGAGAGTTTCTCTTTCTGCATGGTAGTTAAGCTAATTTGAAAATAAGTCTGGGCCTACCAATAGCCACCTTTAAAGAAAGCCTACATTAGAATGATGCCCATTCAGAGGAAAGCAAAATGGGGAGGTGGAGAGAAGGAAAGAATTGATGACATTGAGCACCTAGATCCAGTTATTTCTGAGGCCAATGAGGTTCACCCACAGAGCATATCTGTTACATTAATCAATATCACCACCACCTCCCCCCTTATTTCACCCCCCGCCCTTTCCTTCTTCGTCTCTTCTTTTTCTTCTTCTTTTAGTAGGAGTTGGATTTGAGGACTTGTAACGGAAAGAATTATAACCCAAACCTGCAGGCCAGAGAAGCTTACCTCACAGTGCTCTCTGAGGCAGCCCCAAGAAAACCTGGACAAGTTGGATAGAAGTTGGACAGAAGACGAAGAAGTTACTCTTGTTTGATTGCTTCCCACTGGTCTGCCAAAAATGCCAACAACACCCTTGTAGGAAGCGAATTTACCTCCAGAAGACCCCGTGGTGGTGGTGAAGAATTGTCAGCTGGTGATCGCCTGGAGAGAACTCTTGCGTGAAGCAGAGATTATCAGATGAGACTGTGCTGGAAGCAGAGCTCAACCCCTGTCTGCTGGGAGCTCCTTGGATAGGAGACGCCCAGGAAGAAAGCAGCTGTCACCGAGCTCCTGGTACCCCATTTGCTGTCCTAGCTCCTCTCTGAAAAAGAGATGCCATTCCTTTCCCAAGTTCAGTATGGACCGAGTTGAAATTTTCAGAAGGAAGTTTATGAGGAAATAGTCCTTACAATATAGCCTGCAAGGCCCTTCCAGATGTGGTTCCCAAGACCTCTCTGACCTCCTTGCCTGTTACTCTCCCTTCCTCAGTTCACTGCTCTCCAGGCACAAATACCTCCTCGATGTTCCTGACATACTCCAGGCAGATCCCTACTTGCCTCTGTCAGGGTCAGTTCCTACAGGAAACATAAGGCTCCCTCAAACTGGGTTATTAAGGAGAGTTTAATAAAGGGACCATTTACAGAGATAAGGGAAAGTTTTAGAGAAACCAATAAGGGACAATGCCTCACCCCAGGGTTAGCAACAGCAGGGATAGATGTGGTAAGAAGAAGGAATAGAAAGCAGAACCCAGAGAAGATGGCCTCAGAGAAGCTATAGAGAGGAGCTGTGGTCTTTAGCAGAGAGTTGCAGCTAGCACACAAAGACCCTACAGGGAGAGAGCAGAGCCTACTCTGACTTCACTCTATTCATGCTCTCTGATGTCCCACTAGTGCCTTCTTTCCATGGATAGAACTAATTGGAAGCCAGGGGGTAAGGAGCCCATTACTATAATACAAAGAAGTCAATCCTGCCCAGCCAGTGTTGCTCAGTGGTTGAGCATCAACCTATGCCCCAGGAGGTTCTGGTTCAATTCCCAGTCAAGACACATGCCTGGGTTGCAAGCTCAGTCCCCAGCAGGGGGCGGGCAGGAGGCAGCCAAGATCGATGTTAATGTTTCTCTCCCATGTTTCTATCTCTCTCCCCCTCTCTTTTCTTCTCTCTAAAAAAAAATAAATAAAAACATATTTTTTTAAATTACTGTTGAAGAAGAAGAAGAAGAAGAAGAAGAAGAAGAAGAAGAAGAAGAAGAAGAAGAAGAAGAAGAAAAAGAAGAAGAAGTAGAAGAAGAAGAAGAAGTAGAAGAAGAAGGAGTCAGTCCTCCAGGACTGAGAGTAGAGGGGTAGAGAGCGAGTCTGGAGAAGCAAGTAGAAGACATCTAGCACTCTGCCTCAGGGCATTTGCACTTGCTGTTCCCTCCACCTGCAAACTATCCCCAAATCCTCATGTCTTGCTTCCTCAGATAGTACCTTTTCAATATTCCCTCCTTAACCATTCTATGTAAAACCGTTACGCTGACTCATCGTCTCTATCCCTTTCCTTAACTTGATGTTTATTTGTAGCATTTACAAACTTCAGACATACTATGTATTTTACTCTTTCATGTTGTGTATGGTCTATATCCCACAACTAGAATGTAAGCTCCAGCAGAGCAGGGACTTTTGCCTGTTTTTATCAATCCTTTATCAATAGCAAGCTGGCACTTTGTGGATGCTAGATGAATATTTGTTAAATAAATGAATGGAAACATGTCAAACCCCCAAATAGGAAAATGCACCAGGTTTGACATGGTAGAGGCTTGGTGAAATTCTGTGTCCAAGTTGGGTCAGCCTAGATATCTTCTTGGGCATCTGCTAGGTGAGTGTTTGTCATTTTGCTGCTGGAAGACAGACATAGTCCTATTTTAAGAAGCTCATCACAACCTGGCCCAGCTTAGGCATCCTACCTTATACTACCTTCACTGCTACCCAGGATCGGCATCTGAACTAGGCCTCACTGCTGAACACACGGTCATAATCACCAGAAATTCACAACCTCTTTCAATTCCAAAGCCTCCTGGTTTCTCTCAACAGGCTACAGTTCCTCTCTCCACAATCTGGCCACACAACAATAATCAGTAAACAGCAGGTTTTATAAATACTCTCAGCAGAGAGGGCTCTGCAGGATTGAGACAGGAGACCTCCATGGGTTGGTGGGTGGGAAGGGCTGCAAAGATACAGACCCTGGAACACTTTCCAGAGAAGGGAGAGGAGTGGCCCAGAGGTTCTGGGCTGGCTCTAGATGGAGGGTAGTAGAGATGAAGGTAGACCTTCTTTTTCCTTTTTTCTCTTCTTCCTTCAATACTATCAAATTGATTGATTTAAACCCGTATTATATATCAGAACTTGATTAACTGTGCTCAGGTTGGCAGTGCCTTATTGTGGGGAAATGTTTTCCAGGCCAGTGTGTTGTAAAAGCAGGCCTGCAGGACCTGTGGGCCTCCTGAAGGGCAAGTTCAAGGCCATGCTAATGTTCCAAGTTAGAGGTGCCCTTTTGTATATTAAACACAGAGGTTTGCTGGTAGTGAATGTTCTTGAACTCTCATCAAATCAGGGTTTCTGAGGAACCTACTTTGTCAGCCAAATGCTCCTGGATGTGCTTCCCCAGTCTCTGCCAAGGAGGTGGTGTCATTTAGACCTATCAGGACACAGCCTGGCTGTCCCACCAACCAGTGACGGGCCACTCAACCAACTTAGGGACCCTCTCCCAACTGTTCCACCACTTGTAGGCATCTAGTAGCCATTTCCTCACCTTGATTTTTCCTTCTTCCCAACACTCTCCCCGCTTCCATTTTATCCAGGTATCCTCCATATTCCTTTCTAGAGCTATGTGGTTTGTGCAGAGGCTGTCCTCAAACCCTCAGACTCAGGCAGTAGGTCCTGGCTGGTCTGAACCAGTCATTGTGGCCTCAGTTGCCTTGTTGGTGTTTGGATTAAACTTGGATCTGTGACATGATTCTGACCAATGATATGTAGGAGAAATCTGGTGGGATAGCTTTTAGGAAAGGTTTTCTCACTTACAGATACATTGCAAGAGATGCACTCTTGCTCCTCTGGCCTTTGACATGTCTGGATGTGATGGCTGAAACTGCAGCAGCCATAAGAGAGCCAGCCTGGGAGAAAGGCTGACCTTCCAATGATGATGGAGCAGAAATTTGCAAAGAACCAGTTTATTTTATTCAGTGTCCTTGCAAGAAACAGGTCCCATTCAAACTGGTCATTGAGGAGAGTTTAATAAGGGGACTATTTAAAAGGTGTGGTCAAGGTATAGAGAAACCAAGACAGGATAGTGTGGTACCATATGATTAGTAACAGGAAGGAGCCCTCACCGCCTTGGCTTGAAGGGGTAAGAGGAAGAAGCTGTTCTGGAACCCAGAGAGAGAAACTGTGAGAAGAGAAGCGCTGCCCTGCAGGAGCTCTGGCTTCCCATGGGGACTGTTCAGGGAGGCTCTAAAGAAAAAATACCCCACCCTTACTCTCCTCCCCTACTTCCATCGCATGCCAATGCTGTCCACTTACTGAATGCAACAAGAAGCCAAAGTGTGGGGGAGCCCCTTGACACAGTTTGCAGAGTTCAGCCTCTCAGGGCACAGAGCAGGGCAGAGAAACAGGGAGAGTAGAGGATTATCAGCACAACCTGGGTCTGCAATTACCTCATCCATCTGCCTGCCTGCTGGTTGTAAGTCTCCTCCCTGAAAGCAAGGCCTGTCTTAATCACTGCTGTAAGTTTCCTCTGAGAACAGTGGAGATAAAAACAAAGCAATATGGCACTGTGGTGTAAGTGCCATGAGAGAGCTATGCCCAAAGGAAGAGGATCTGAACCAGAGTAGGGGTCAGGACACTCCAGAGGAGATGGGCTTGGAGCTGACTTTTGGAGGATCTACTTTAATGGACAGATGAGAATGTTTGTCATTAATGCATCGTACTATAGTATGAATTAGCATTTCTAACCTGGAAGCAATGTATTTCCTTCAGGGTGTTTGTTGGATGGGGAAGAAGTGGTTGGGAGGGAACAGCATGTATGAATGCACAAAGGCAGAAAACTGGAAGAATTATAAGATATTCCCTCTGGAGAAGTCGGGCTCAAAGTGTCTGCTGCTGCTGCCGCCCCCCACTCCGCCGCCAGGAGAGGTTACCGGAGAAACCAAGGTGGCGGCATAGGTAAACACCTGAAGTTGCCGCCTCGCACAACCACTTCAAAACTACAACTAAAAGACAAAACGGACATCATCCAGAACCACAGGAAGGCTGGCTGAGTGGAAATTCTACAACTAGAAGGAAAGAGAAAAGCACACTGAGACTCAGAGGAGCTGCGGAAGTGCAGAGGTACAGAGGTGCGTGTGCAGAGAGGGCTGGCAACTGAGCACGTGGCTGGCTTTTTCAATGCGCAGCGAGACACAAGCTCCCGACTGCTCTGAACTCAAGTTCCGGGTGAGACTCTGTGGACCCAGACTCATACGGGGAGAAACTGGACTGTCTGGCATCGGGCGGAACTCGAGGGCGGCTTTCTCTCAGAGGTGCTTGCAGTGATTACCGCAGGACACTGAGACCCGGGGGGCCTCTTAGGGCAGGGCTGATGGGAAGCCATTGCTGTTTGCTCCGCCCTGAGACTCCGCCCCATCCAAGCTATGCACAGAGGCTTTTGCATATGAATGGCCTGGTCCTTTGAAAACTAAACTTACTGCCCTAGCCGGTTTGGCTCAGTGGATAGAGCATCAGCTTGCGGACTGAAGGGTCCCAGGTTCGATTCTGGCCAAGGGCACATGCCCGGGTTGCGGACTCGATCCCCAATAGGGGGCGTGCAGGAGGCAGCTGATCAATGATCCTCATCATTGATGTTTCTATCTCTCTATCCCTCTCCCTTCCTCTATGAAATCAATAAAGAAATACTTTTTAAAAAAAGAAAACTACACTTTCCTAACAAACTGCAGCTGAGTCAGAGAGATCCAGAACATCCAAAAGAAGGCCCAAGGCCTCATAGCAGCTTGCATTGCTTCACAGCTGGGCCTCATCTGGGCAACTCCAAAACCCAAACAAAGAAGAGGAATCTGCAGATCTCTCCATAGCTCCTGCTGGGTGGCCTCAGGCAGAGACTAAATTAGCACCTCCTTGGAGATCCAAGAGCCAGTGTACCCAGGGGTCAGAGTAGGACCATCCAGATTACAACTCCTCAGATCCATAAGGGACACACTCAGGGGGCAGACTCAGTGAGCACCAAAGCCCCACTGAAGCAAGTCTTGCCTCATAAGGGTCTCTCCAGCACAGAAGTTCTCCCATCAGCTGATCCTCACAACCAATTGGCCTGGAGGTCAATTCCTCCCAGTAATACCAACAACAATCAAGGCTTAACTACAACAAGACTGTGCACACAGCCCACAAAGGGGTGCACCAAGAGTGTCCACCTCAGGTAACTGGGGAGGCTGAGCCACTGGGCCCTATAGGACACCTAGCACACAAAGCCACTCTATCAACTCAGGGAAGCAGCCAAAATGTGGAGACAAAGAAACAGGCCACAAATGAAAGAAATGGAGGAAAGCAAACGATTGGATATAGAGTTCAAAAACATGGTTATAAGGTTACTCAAGAATTTTCTAGAAAATACCAATAAATTTAGTGAGACCCTCAAGGATATGAAAAAGGACCAACTAGAAATTAAGCATACACTGACTGAAATAAAGAATAATATACAGAGATCCAACAGCAGACTAGAGGATCCCAAGAATCAAGTCAAAGATTTGAAATACAAAGAAGCAAAAACACCCAACTGGAAAAGCAAAAAGAAAAAAGAATCCAAAAATTTGAAGATAGTGTAAGGAGCCTCTGAGACAACTTCAAGCATACCAACATCCGAATTATGGGGGTGCCAGAAGAAGAGAGAGAGCAAGATACTGAAAACCTATTTGAAGAAATAATGACTGAAAACTTCCCCCACCTGGTGAAAGAAATAGACTTACAAGTCCAGGAAACGCACAGAACCCCAAACAAAAGGAATCCAAAGAGGACCACACCAAGACACATAATTAAAATGCCAAGAGCAAAAGACAAAGAGAGAATATTAAAAGCAGCAAGAGAAAAACAGTTAATTACCTACAAGGGAGCATCCATACGATTGTCAGCTGATTTCTGAACAGAAACTATGCAGGCCAGACGGGAGTGGCAAGAAATATTCAAAGTGATGAATAGCAAGAACCTACAACCAAGATTACTCTACCCAGCAAAGCTATCATTCAGAATGGAAGGTCAGATAAAGAGCTTCACAGATAAGAAAAAGCTAAAGGAGTTCATCACTGCCAAACCAGTATTATATGAAATGCTGAAAGGTATTCTTTAAGAAGAGAAAGAAGAAGAAAAAGGTAAAGATAAAAATTATGAACAACAAATACATATTTATCAACAAGTGAATCTAAAAATCAAGTGAATAAAAAAATCTGATGAACAGAAGAATCTGGTGAATATAATAGAATCAGGGGCATAGAAAGGGAGTGGACTGACAATCCTCGAGGGGAAAGGGGTGTGGGGGGGTGCGGGAAGAGACTGGACAAAAATCATACATCTATGGATGAGGACAGTGGGGGGTGGGGGATAAGGGCATGGGGTGGGGTGGGAACCGGGTGGAGGGGAGCTATGGGGGAAAAAAGAGGAACAACTGTAATAATCTGAACAATAAAGATTTAAAAATTTTTAAAAAACGATATTCCCTCTGATGGGTGGAAAGATGCATGAAAGGGAGGGAAGAGTAGGAAATGGCTCACATGCTGAGTTTAGGAGTTTGAACTTGGTTTTGAATGCAATTTCAGAAAGTTCACTTGGGTGGCAGTGTGGAGCATGGTTTAGAGAGGGATGAGGTAGGAAGGGCTCCTAGAGCTATGCTGGCCAATCAGTAGCCAGTAGCCACAAGAAACTACTGAAATTTAAAATGAAATAGAATTAAAAATTTAGTATGTCACTTATACTTTCCACATTTCATTCAACAACCACAGGTAGCACAAACAGAACATTTCCACCATTACAGAAAGTTCTATTGGACAACACTGGTCTAGAGGCAGTGAGACCAAGTAGGAGGTTCCTGCAAAAGTCCAGGTGGGAAGTGAGAATCTACGAAGCCGAGTGCCACAGTAATGGAGAGAAAGGGTCAGACTCAGGAAGTATTTAGGAGGCAGAATCTTGAGAATTTGGTGGGAGGTGACAGAGAAGCAATCTTCGAGGATTCCCAAGTTTCTGGCTGGGGTGATGACCCAGAGGGAAGATGTTTGAGCAAGAAAATGAAATGAACTATTTGGTCATATTGAGGATGTAGTGGTGGGGCCTCTGGTTGACACAGGCAGTATGTGATTGGAAGTCCAGAACGGAAGTTCCAGGTCCCTACCTAATAGATTGTGAGACTCCCAGCTCTGATTATTCACCTACGCTTCCCACAGCACAAATGTCCTTCCTCTCTATCAGGTCTGGGCTGAGAGGAATGCATCTCAGCTTCTGTCCTCAAGGGGCCCTCCATCTGAATTAGAGTTTGGGTTAGGGATTGGCTAGCCCAGTGGTCGGCAAACCGCGGCTCGCGAGCCACATGTCATGTGGCTCTTTGGCCCCTTGAGTGTGGCTCTTTTACAAAATACTGCAGCCTGGGCAAGTTCATTTTGAAGAAGTGGCATTAGAAGAAGTTTAAGTTTAAAAAATTGGGCTCTCAAAAGAAATTTCAATCGTTGTACTGTTGATATTTGGCTCTGTTGACTAATGAGTTTGCCAACCACTGTCCTAATACACGATGTTAATACTAGGGGAAACCATGCTGTGAATGGAGATATATGGAAGCTCTCTGGAGTTTGCACTTAATTTTCCATTAACCCTAAAACTGCTGTAAAAACAAAATCTATTGTGTTTTAAAATACATGCCAAAAAAAGTACACATAGCATGATTTCATTTATATAAAACTAGTGTAAGCTCTCAGAAGTCGGGGTCGTGGTTACCCTGGAGGAGGGGACATGAGGGATCTCTAGGGTTCTGAATCTTGATCTGAGGCTGGTTACATGGCTTTGTTAAAACTGTCAAAATTCATCGAACTGTGCACATATCTGCATTTTTTGTATCTTGTAATTGAATTAAAGTCTTAAGAAAATCTTAAAAATAATGAGTTAGTCTCTCACATAGAAATCCAAATGGCTCCGTCCTCCAGGGAGGGGAATAGAACTCCCCACTCCTTAGGTGTGGGCTATGCATAGTGACTTCCTTCCAAAGAGCACAGAATGGAAAGGGGAGAAAGGAGTCACCTCACCCTGGAGAAGCTGTTAAACACTACTTCCACCATCTGATCAAGGCCAACATCAACCGTCCTAAGTCAGGTTGACAGTATGTACCCTAGACATGATGTGATGAAAATGACACTTTACTTCTGTGGTCTTCCTACCGATAACCCATAACCTCAGCCTTACCATGAGAGAAACAACAGAAAAATTCCAACAGTGGGACATCCCACAAAATACCTGACCAGTACTCCTGAAAACTGTCCAGGTCATCAAAAACAAGGATTGTCTGAGAAACATCAAAACCTGTGGGGGGAGGGGGGGTAAAGAAACATGATAATTTAATGTAATATGTTATCCTCTTGGTGGGATCCTAGAACAGAAAAGGACATTGGGTAAAAACTAAGGAAATCTGAGTAAAGTATGAATTTAGTTCATTAAAATGAGAGAGCGAGAGAGAGAGAGAAACACACAGAGAGAGAGAGGTGAGGGAGAGGGAGAGGTGAGGGAAAGTAAATTTTTTTTAAAGTTTTTTTTATTTTTCAATTACCATTGACATACAGTATTACATTAGGTTCAGGTGTATAGTATAGTGATTAGACATTATATAACTTACCAGGTGATCACCCCAATAAGTCTAGAACCCACCTGATACCACACATAGTTATTATAATACTAGAGGCCTGATGCACGAAATTCGTGCAAGAGTAGGCCTTCCTTCCCCCAGCTGCCAGCAATGGTTTGCCTCTGCCACCCAGGATCTGGGCTTCCCTCGCAGCCCTGGATTCGTCTGGAAGGTCATCCGAAGGACGTCTGGTCTAATTAGCATATTACACTTTTATTATTATAGATTACCAGGGGCCCAGTGCACAAATTCATGCACCTTGAAAGGAACTGTGGGCCGCAAGGCTGCGGTGGGCACAGGAACAGGTCGGCCCATTCTCCGTGCCCCTGCCCGGCCCCTCCCACGGTGGCCCCCGGCCCCCTGTCTGCCCGCAGCCCCGCTCACTGCCGCCACTCCCGCCTGCTGATGGCGCCGGTCCCGCTCTGCTGATGTTGTGAAGCTATTGGGGCCTGTGCCAGTGGCAGGTGTGAGCGGGGCCAGTGCCATCAGCAGAGCAAGCTGTGGCAGCTGCCCTGATCGCCCCTCAGGAGCAGGGGGAGGAGGAGAATCCCTCAGGGGTGATCAGGGCCAGCAGTCGCTGCTCACACCCACTGATGGTGCTGAGCGATCGGGACTGACGCCGGGCATCAGCAGTGAGTGTGAGCGGGGCTGGTGCTGGCAGTGGGTGTGAGAGGCTGCTGCTGGCCCCAATCTCCCTTCAGGGCTTCTCCACCTCCCCCTGCTCCTGAGGGGAGATCGGGGCCAGCAGCTGTCACTTGCACCCGCTGACGGTGCCAAAAGATTGGGGCCATTGCTGGGCACTGGCAGTGGGTGCAAGTGGTGACTCTGGTGCTGGCAGTGGATGTGAGCGGGGCTGGTGCCCGCAGCAGGTACAAGTGCCGCTGGGACCGCGGCGCACGGGAGCAAAGAATTTTCAGTAACCACCAGAGACTCGCCCCGATGACAGTGACCGGGTCTCCACCTTGGTCTGGCACCCCCGCTCATCTGCTCCACCATCCTGCCGCAGCCAACACATCCTGGTGGTCAACACACGTCATAGCGACAGGTTGTTCGGTTGTTCCTGTTGTTCTGCCGTTCGGTTTATTTGTATATTGGCCTTTTATTTTATAGGATAGATTGACTATATTCCCTATGCTGTAGTTTACAGCTCCCCAACATGACAACCATCAATTTATTCTCTAAGTTTATTTCTGCTTTGTTGTTCTTTTATTTTTTTCTTAAATTCCACATTTAAGTGAAATCATATGGTATTTATCTT
The DNA here is from genome assembly GCF_027574615.1 of Eptesicus fuscus. Lineage (NCBI taxonomy): Eukaryota > Metazoa > Chordata > Mammalia > Chiroptera > Vespertilionidae > Eptesicus > Eptesicus fuscus. The sequence goes on along the minus strand of NC_072477.1, from coordinate 106,929,131 downwards.
TCTCAGTTTGACTTATTTTATTTAGCATAATACCCTCTCAGTTCATCCATGTTGTTGCAAATGGCAAGATTGCATTCTTTTTTATTGCTGGCTAGTATTCCATTATGTATATATACCATCTCTTCTTTTTTTTATTTTTATTACTTTTGTTAATCCTCACCTGAGGATACCTTTTCCATTGCTTTTTCAGAAATAGTGGAAGGAAGGGAGGGAGGAGGAGGAGAGAGAGAGAAAGATCGATGTGAGAGACACATCAACTGGTTAAGTGGTTGCCTCCCACACGCACCCTAACCAAGGGCAGAGAGCTAACCAACAACCCAGGTACATGCCCTTGATTGGGAATCGAACCCAGGACTGAGCCACACAAACCAGGGCTATAACACCTTCTTTACTTAATAACTTCGGTTGTTTTCATATCTTGACTATTGTAAATAATGCTGCAATGAACATAGGGGTGCATATGCCTTTTTCAATTAGTATTTTGGATTTCTTCAGGTAAATAGTTCTATTTTTAACTTTTTTAGGAATATTCATACTCACGGGTATGAAGTGATACTTCATTGTAGTTTTGTTTTGCATTTCACTGATGATTAGTGACACTGAGCATCTTTTCATATGTCTATTAGCCATCTGTATGTCCTCATTGGAAAAGTGTCTATTCAGGTCCTCTGCCTATTTTTAAATCGGATTGTTTGTGTGTTTTGATGTTAAGTTGTATGAGTTCCTTGTATATTTTGGATATTAACCCCTCAGATGTATCATTGATGAATATCTTCTCCCATTTAGTAGGCTGTCTTTTCATCTTGTTGATGGTTTCCTTTGCTGTAGTTTGATTTACTTGCTTATTTTTTCTTTTCCCCCCTTACCTGAGGAGACATATAAGAAGACACCCACGATTACTAAGCAATGTCAAAACATTTTTCTATAAAACTCAGTCTAACTTCAAACCTTGGCTTTTGTTATTGAGTGAGCTGAACCCCATGGAGTTACAGACAGAAAGCAGCTTTCCTTTCCCCTCATCTGTGGTCTTCAAACATGCTCTGCGGTGCTGTCAGGTTCCCGACCTGGCTCCTTGACACCAGCATGGGTTGAGCCCACGGCCTTCTCATTTTTAGAAAATAAAAGCTCAGACCAGTCTAAATCAAAATTTCCTTTTCAAATCTAGGTTAAGGTTTGTCCCCAGCGTCCTCACAGACCTGACCCTGTGAGAAGGGGCTAATAGGCATATGAAAAAATGCTCAACGTCACTAATCATCAGTGAAATGCAAAACAAAACTACAATGAAATATCACTTCATACCTGTGAGTATGAATATTCCTAAAAAAGTTACTTCTGCAGGACTTTCCCCCCTGCCCTGCTGGCCTCTTTGCCAGGGAGGGGCAAGGGGAGGGTGCTGGAAAAGGAGCAAATCTCTCTTTATTTGGCTGATGCTATTCATCTTCTGTTAGCTAAAGTTGCCCTCGTGTGTAGTGGATCTTCCAGTGCTGGCTTTTCATTGAGTGCCAACAATGTCCTCCACATCACACAGTTCCTAAAGTAGCTGCTGGGCTCTGGCTGACCTCTGGCCTGCCCTCAGCTCATTCCCACAGGGCCTGCCCTGTGGTCTGTCACTGCTGGTGACCCCTTCCCTCTGCAATGAAATCTCATTCGTGCAGCTGAAGTCCAGCTCCTTTCAGCATGTCCACCCAGCTCTGGCCGTGCCGGCTGCCCTCCGCTATCCTCACCTTCACATGCTGTTCCATGCAGTCTCTATGTCCACAGATTTCCCCCAGTCCCAGGGATATGTGTCAAGCTGGAGCACAGTATGTCATCCAAAGCACGTTCTTCTAAAGGGCCTCCATTACCTCACGTAATATGATATTAGTACTAATTTCTATCCCATAGAATTACTGAGAATATGTTTTGTTAATACATATAAAGCTCTTAGGACAACGCCGGGCCCATAAGTATCCAGCGCTATGAGGTGTGTGCTAAATACACACATGCCACAGTGTCCCTCACCAGCATCCCACCCACTTGGACTCAGGGCTGGGGGGTCCCTTTCCAGCAGGCATTCCACTCTTTTTTTTTTTTTAATTAAAAAATATATTTTATTGATTTTTTACAGAGAGGAAGAGAGAGAGAAAGAGAGTTAGAAACATCGATTAGAGAGAAACATCGACCAGCTGCCTCCTGCATGCCCCCTACCAGGGATGTGCCCGCAACCAAGGTACATGCGCTTGACCGGAATCAAACCTGGGACCCTTGAGTTCGCAGGCCGATGCTCTATCCACTGAGCCAAACTGGTTTTGGCAGGCATTCCACTCTTAAAGTTTGGGCCTCCTGGGACTCCCTTCACTTGGCTTTGTGAGATGGGAGGTGCCTCCTTCCTTCCCCATGGGGAGGAGAGAACTGCTATGGGACTCCTTACCAAGCCACAGCCTTTCACCTAAATACAGCGAACACCCACATACTTTCACAGATGTTCACGGAGAGCTGGCATTTGTCATGTCTATCCTCTTTCTCCTTTCTATATAGATATACAGCTAGATATATATTTTAAAACAGAATTCTTTAAAACTATGTTTCAGAAATCATGGCACTTTATCTTTGAACACCATAGTATGCATTAATCTACTAAGAAGATCTAAAATATTCTCCCACATGATGATACTATGTTCAGACCAAAGAACATTAATTCCATAATATGTCATTTCCAGTTCTTATTTGTGTGTCTTAAATTGTCCCAAAAATGTCGTTTGTAGCTTAAAAATATTTTTTCATTCAGGGTCCAATAGAGGTTCACATGTTGCATGTGGTTATGTCTCTTTAGCTCTTTGCTTAGAAAAAGGTCCTTGCCTTTTTTTTTTTAATGACAGTGACCATTTTGAAGAGTGTAGACAATCGCCATGAGGAGCAGCACACAGCATGGATTTTCTTCATCCAGTTTTACCAGCTCTTACTGGGAGGGAGGAGGGTGAGAAGCCTCTCTTTAGAATGCCTCTCTCTCGTCATCTTTTTGTTTCAGATTAAGGACTTGGGCTGAATATCAGAGGTGGCTGGAGCACTCTTATTCCTTACCTGATTTTGCAGGTTGCTGGAAGGGTTCTACAGAACACCCTTCTGAAGAGGAACAGTGAGCGCCCTGGCTGGCCTGGACTCAGTGCCCAGCAGGGTCCTTCACTGCGGGCACAGTGGAAAGAAGGCTGGACTAGTCCAGAGGCCTCTCACTTCCAGCACCCTGCCTTTCCCTTGAGAGAAATAATCACCCCCAACCTGGGACCCTGAAAGAGCTGCCCCTGGGCCTGGGTAGTAGGTGGAGCCAAGAGACCATTGTCTGATCCTTCCAGCTTTATTCAGTGACTTTGCTATCAGGTGACCAGGACAGCTGGGTCAACATAGTTGTTTACAAAAGGCACCATCACCTGGAGCCAGAAGCTCTCTACCAGTCCCCACAGCCCTGCTGATCTCAAGCACCTGCCTCTACAGGTACCTTTCTTGGGCTCATTCTGTCTCTGGGACCCCCCTGCCCAAACCATATATCTTGGGAACAGAGGAAGTGGAGGGATTGAGGGGAACCTCAGTGAGGTATAGGAGGTCTGAGTTCTAGTCCTTGCTGCCTAGCTCCAGCCCTCAGTTTCTCCATTTTTAAGTAAGCCATCTCTAAGGACCCTTAGTATGATTGAAGTGAAGAAATGGGGAGGGTTTCCTCTGGCTGCAGCCCAACCTCAGCTTCCAAGACTGGGGTGGGGCATCTTCGGAGGAGGCAACCTTCTTGATCTTGATCAAGACTACTCTGGGAGAGGGGAGTTACAAGCCATTTGCATCAATCCTGGGACCTTGGCCCCTCAGTATTGCTGGATAGGAACACCTCTCTGTTTCCTGGGTTGAGGCAGTATCAGCAGGAAGCCAGCACTGTTGGGGACTTCTTCCCCATCCTTAAATACCTGCCCAACCCCACCCTGCATAGGTCAAAGCCTTCAACCAGAGGCTCATGCAGTTCCTGCAGATAATGATCCAGAAGCTCAATCAGAACTTTGACGAGGTGAGCCCAGCACACAGGGAGTGAGCAGGCACCCTGCAGAGCCTGGGTGTGCCCTCTCACCCAGCTCCAAAGTACCCACACAGCTGATGTGTTGCCAAGGCCCAGGAAGGCTCTGGGACACCTGGGATCAGCTATGTGAACTGAAACTAATTAGTCCTTCTCCCACTCTGATCTCAGTTTCCTCACAACAATAGACTCCTTCTCAGAGGAGCTCAAAGCCGCAGAGAGAGAAGGCTTTTGTTCTTCAGGAACCTGAACCCTGACACTCAGCTCAGGTGTCACTTTGCCTCCCTTACTCACACTAACCTCCTCCTTTGAAATTGGACCCCTGGGGTTATTGGGAGGAAAGGTCAATGGGGCATGAAATGATACCTTAAGCCCTCCTGCTGTGAGCCTAACCCGATGACTGGAGGTCTGGGGTTGGGGCTGGAGGGGGGGGGGGCGGTGCTGCCAGATGGGATGGGGGCAAGGCCAGCCTTTGGCTGGAAGTGCGGGAGTGCCTCTAAACTTGTGATCCCTCAGGACAGTGTTCAGGATATCACAGGTGCCCTGTTCAAGCACTGCGAGAAGGACTCCAGACCCAGTAGTGGCTTCATCCCCGGGGAGAAGATTGTCAACCTTATCAAGACATTTTTGGGGCTGGTACGAGCCAGGCCCCTGCCCCTCCATCCATCAGTGTCTGCTGTTCACCCACAGCACTTCCCAACACCCAAGTCCATCAAATAATTATTGAACCACATGCCGGATGGTGCAGGACGTACAGACCTGGCCCATGTTCAGGGTTTGAGCCCAGGCTGTGCCACCAACTCCCAGGGGAAACTCGGCTAAGTCCTTCTCCTCCTCCGGATCTCAGTTTCCGCATTTGAACAATAAAGGGCTCTCTGGCCTCTGAGTCTAGGCCCCTATAATTCCAGCAACTAATTATGAAACCAGTGATTCAAGGTTGGGGGCAAGAGGTCAGGAGAGGGAGACAGAGGAAGATAGTGCTTGTTACATACATGGTGGGTGCTTGGTAAATATTAGTTTCTTATTCCTTCCTCACCTTGCCCCATGCTGCCAGGATTTGACTCGGTCACAACAGCCATCTCCTGGTGCCTTATGTACCTTGTGACAAATCCTGAGATACAGCTGAAGATCCAGAAGGAACTGGGTATGCATAGAGAAGCCTTGGGATCCCAGATCACTTGTTCAATCTACATGTAGCTGTTATGTGCAAACCTTGTGCATACAATGATGTCTACCCTTGTCTAGAAGGTGCTGGGGAGGTTTAGTGGGTCTCAATATGTAAATAGATATAGAGTGACACCACATTGAGTGGCACTTGGTATAATCGGGGACACCATGGAGCAGTCAGGGCAGCCCCTAAGCCCTGTCTGTCCTCTGTGGCCTGCAGACACAATGATAGTCAGGGCACAGTGTCCCCGGCTCTCTGACAGATCCCAGCTGCCTTATATGGAGGCCTTCATCCTGGAGACCTTCGGACACTCCTCCTTTGTCCCCTTCACCATTCCTCACAGGTGCGGCCTGCCTATTCTGCCCTCCCACCTCTCTTCCTAGTTTCTCAGCTCTGGCCCTGGCTCAGACCTCAGCATCTCATTTCTGACCATGACACAGGTTCCTCACTGGCTCTTGGCCCCTAGTCTACCCCTATTCTGTCCAAACATGATAAAACTACCCAGCTCTCAGGAGAAAATCACACTCCTGACCTCAGCGCTCATTCACCTCTGCTCACATTCTCTCCCTACAAATACTCTCAATGTAACCAGTCCGGCCCTTTATAAGCATGATTTAGCCAGCCTCCAATTTACTTATGCTGGGCCTTCTGCTTGAAATGCCTTGTAATCTCTTCTCTGGCTACCAGAATCCTATCCCTGCCCAAGGTCAATCCTGACAAAACTTCCTCTCCTCAAGAACCTTTCTTGACTCATCTAGCCAGAGCAGTTTTGTTTCTGAAATCTTGTAGGACTTACAGCCATTTGTCCTTGATTGTGTCCTGGGATTTTAACAATGTTAAGAGAGATAGTGAACACTTCCTCTGCCCACATATTGATCTATTTATTCCCAGAGTGAGAGTCCTGACTCCACAGCCAGGCTGGGAACTCCCCAGTTCTCCAGAGAATGGCCAAGTGCATACCTGGGCACAAACAGAAGTGTAGTACACACTTGTTGAAGTGGAAAAACAGGAGCCAAGGAAGGGGGAGGATAATTTCCCCCCTTCCCTCTTGACATTGTGAGGTCTGAGCCAGGGCCAGAGCTGAGAAACTAGCCCACCCAGTGGGCAGGCTACTGGGGTGGGCTAGAGGTAGGAGCAAGAAGCACCCAGAGCTGTACCCTGGTTTTCCAGCTCCTGAGCCTGACAGAACCCTCTTTCCTCTTCAGTACAAGGGACACAACACTGAATGACTTCCAATCCCCAAAGAATATCATGTCTTCATAAACCAGTGGCACGTCAATCATGATCAGTGAGTACACATCCCCCACTAAAATATGTATGCAATTCAGCAGTCAGGAAGGCTATATGTCCCTCTAGGAAATGGTTATATAATTTTAAAAAATGGTGCCTCAATTGCTGTATAGTTTTCTCTAGGTGACAAAATATAGGTCTATGTTTTTCAAACTTTAGTGCAATAAGAATTAACAAGGGCCCTGGATGGGTAGCTCAGTGGTTAAGGCATCAGCCCAAACACCGAAAGGCAGCCAATTTGATTCCTGGTCAAGGGCATGTACCTGGGTTGCAGGGCTGATCCCTGTTCCCAGTCAGGTGCGTGCAGGAGGCAACCAATCAATGTGAAACACATCGATGTCTCTCTCTCTCTCTCTCTCTCTCTCTCTCTCTCTCTCTCTCTCTCTCTCTTTCTTCTCTCTCTCTCTCTCTCTCTTCTTTCTCTCTCTCTCCATCACTTCCACTCTTTCTAAAAATCAATGGGAAAATATATTCTCAGGTGAGGATTAACAAAAAACAACAACAAAAAAAGAATTAACCAGGATGTTGGTTACAGATTATGGCATGCCATCCCTCAAGATTCCACTTTTGGGCCCTAACTGGTTTGGTTCAGTGGATAGAGCGTCAGCCTGTGGACTGAAAGGTCCCAGGTTTGATTCCAGTCAAGGGCATGTACCTTGGTTGCGGACACATCCCCAGTAGGGGGTGTGCAGAAGGCAGTTGATCAATGTTTCTCTCTCATCAATGTTTCTAACTCTCTTTCCCTCTCCCTTCTTCTCTAAAAAAAATCAATAAAATATATCTTTTAAAAAAGATTCCACTTTGGTAGCTAAGGTGGAATATTGAGGTGATTCTGATGTGAGTGGCTTAGGGACCTCTGTATGGAAAATCACACTTTAGTCTATAGGTAGGGGGACCATATAATTTACCATCCAAACAGGGATACTTCTGAGTGTGGGATGCTATCAATAATTACTCTACCTTGGCCAGGTGGCGCAGAAGGTTGGAGCATCATCCCATCCGCTGAGGTTGTGGGTTGATCCCCGGTCAGGGCACAAACAGGAATTGACAGTGGGTGCATGGATGGGTGGAACAATGAAAGTCAATGTTTTTCTCTCTCTCCCTTCCTCTCTCTCTAGAGTTAATAAATTAAAAAAAAAAAACTCTGAAACAATAAGCACAAATCAGAATATCATATAGATTCCCCTTTTATATTAATTAGAATGAAGGTAATTTAATATTAAAAAGCACTGTTTTCAGGGCTGATCATTTTAGGAAGAGCTATGTAAAAGAAACCAGCATTAAAGCACAGTTTGGTCCCTTTCCCCCACTCTCCTCTCATTGCTATCTATGCTAACACTGGTGGTATCAACAGAAGTCTGTTCAGACATCTCCACCCAGGACTGTCCTCCCAGGGCTTCCCAGTCCAAAGATCCCAGCTCCGCTGGTTCTCTTGCAGGAGGCTGTGGGGGGACCCATCTGAGTTCCGGCCAGATGGATTCCTCACTGCTGATGGCACTGCCACCAACCAGACTTTGGCATGGGCCGCGCCGGTGCATAGGGGAGGTCCTGGCCAAGTGCGAGGTCTTCCTTTTCCTGGCCATCGTGCTGCGGCAGCTGGAGGTCAGTGTGCTACCAGGCGTGAAAGTGGACCTAACCCCATCTACCGGCTGACCATGAAGCACGCCCACTGTGAGCATGGCCAGGCACAGCTACGCTTCTCCATCAAGTGAAGAAGACACCAGCACGCTGAGGCAGAAGGAGTGATGGCAGTCACCCATGGGCCTCAGCCCTTTCTCCTTTCCTTCTTTTTTAATAACAGCTTTACGGACATACAATTCATGCAGGAGAAGAGAACTTTCCCCTTCTTCTCTTCTAGGTTCCTTGGCTGGTCTAAAATTAAATTGACATAAGACGGATTAAGAGGAGAAAATAAATTTAATTTTGTACATACAGGAGCCCATAGAAATATGAGACTGAAAGAAGTCACCAATGCAGGCAGCTTTTATATTTTTAAAACAAATAAAGAAATAACAAAGTTTTTTTATACAGCCTTCTTGGCCTTGAATTCCCTATCTTAGGTAATAAGGAAGACTTCTCCCCTCCTGATACAGGGAGGATATCTTCACGTAGGAGATTCATTTCCTACTTTCCTGGGGGACAAAGGAGGGGCAGAAAGGCCCTTTTGTATTAGCTGTTTCTTAAATATATTTAACTCAAAATAATCAATATGCCAAAATGGAATATTTTAGGGTGGCTTATTTTGCTCCCCATCATTCACATACCATATAATTCTCCTTCCTAAAATGTACAATCCATGGTTTTTAGTATATTTACAGAATTGTGCTACCATGCCACAATCAGTTTTAGAACCTTCTTATCACCCAGGGGAGGTGGGAGAGGGAGGAAACCCTATCATTAACAGTCACTCCCTATTCCTCCCTAACCCACCTTCCCTGCCCTATCAACCCCAGGAAATTGCTACTCTTCTTCCTGTCTCTATAGATTTGGCTACTCTGGACGTTTCATATGGATGAAATCACACAGAAAGTGGTCTTTTGTACTGGCTTCTTCACTCAGCATGGTTTTAAGTTTCACCCATGTTGTAGCAAGTATGGTTTCTTGAGTACTGAGACTGGGCTCATGTTTGTTTCTTCAGTCATTGAAGAGTAAATCTTTCCCTACTCTGTTTTATCTTTTTTTCCTGTATGATCCAAGTCTTTGAACACTTAAAGAAAACAGGGAGGAAAGGATCCAATCTTGTGGGCCAAACCCAGATGGGTGAATGGGGATCACTCATGTCCCATCTTTAAAAATAGAACATCTTACTTCTCACAAGGGCCTGATTTGTTCATCCACAGCTAGGGGAGGATAAACTCCCCAGAAATAATTGGGTTACATGCAAAAGCCCCAGGTCTCATCAAAGACACTATCAAAAGAATGAAAAAATAAGCCACAGGATGGGAGAAAATATTTGCAATTCATATACCTAATAAGAGATTAATATCCAGAATATAATCACTAACTCCTACAATTCAACAACAACAACAACAACAACCCCAAAACCCAATTCAGAAATGAGCAAATAACTGAATTAACAGCTCTCTAAAGTAGATATACAAATGGATAAGTACAGTAGTTATTAGGAAAATGCAAATCAAAACCACAATGAGATACCATTTCACCTACTGGAATAGCTATTTTTTTTTTTTCTACTTGATCATAGTGTATGATCTTTTTTTAAAAATATATATATATTTTATTGATTTATTACAGAGAGGAAGGGAGAGGGATAGAGAGCTAGAAACATCGATGAGAGAGAAACATCGATGAGCTGCCTCCTGCACACTCCCTACTGGGTATGTGCCCGCAACCAAGGTACATGCCCTTGCCCGGAATCGAACCTGGGACCCTTGAGTCTGCAGGCCGACGCTCTATCCACTGAGCCAAACCGGTTAGGGCTGGAATAGCTATTTTTAAAAGCTGGATGGTTATAAATATAAGCTGTTATATGTAAGCCTCATGTTAACCACAATGAAAAAAATCTAAGATAGCCGAAACCGGTTTGGCTCAGTGGATAGAGCGTCGGCCTGCAGACTGATAGGTCCCAGGTTCGATTCCGGTCAAGGGCATGTACATTGGTTGCGGGCACATCCCCAGTAGGGGGTGTGCAGGAGGCGGCTGATCGATGTTTCTCTCTCATCGATGTTTCTGACTCTCTGTCCCTCTCCCTTCCTCTCTGTAAAAAAATCAATAAAATATATTTTAAAAGAAAAAAGAAAAAAATCTAAGATAGATACACACAAAACAATGCAAAGGAACATAAACATACAACTACAAAAAAATCATCAAATCACTAAGGAAGAGAGCAAGAGAAGAAAAAAATAGAAACTACAAAGCAATTAACGAATCGGTGCCCTGGCCAGTGTGGCTCAGTTGGTTGGAGCATCATCTCATGCACCAAAAGGTGGCAGGTTCAATTCCTGGTCAGGGCACATACCCAGGTTGGGGGTTTAATCCCTGGATGGGGCACATACAGGAGGCAACCGATCAATGTTTCTCTCTGATATCGATGTTTCTGTCTGTCTCTCTCTTCTGTCAGCAATAAAAAAAACATATCCTCGGGTGATATGTTTTATTATATAGCCCAGCCAGTGTTGCTCAGTGGTTGAGCATCAACCTATGAACCAGGAGGTCATGGTTTGATTCCTGGTCAGGGCACATGCCCTGGTTGTGGGCTTAGTCCCCAGTAGGGGGCATGCAGGAAGCTGTCAATCAATGATCTCCTTTCATCTTTCTGTCTCTCTATCTCTTTCTCTCTGAAATCAATAAATGTGTGTGTGTATCCTATCTAATAAAGAGGGAATATGCTTATTGACCCTCACACCATCGCAAAGATGGCAGCACCCACAGCCAATAAGGAGGGAATATGCTAATTTGATGCCCCACCCTCAAAGATGGCAGTGTCCACAGCCAATAAGGAGGGAATATGCTAATTGACTGCCCCAACCTCAAAGATGGCAGCGCCTACAGCCACAAGATGGTGGCGCCCAGTCCCCTCAGCCCCACAGGGCCAGCCCAAGGCACAGGCAAGCCTTGGTTGGCGGCTGCCCAGCCGCCCAGGGCCACCTGAGGCTCAGGTAACCAGGGCTGGCCGAGGCTTGCACTGCCAGCAGTGGCAGCAGCAGAGGTGTGATGGGGCATCACCTTCCCCTGATAGCCGGGTAGCCTCCCACCCCTGAGGGCTCCTGGACTGTGAGAGGGAGCAGGCCAGGCTGAGGGACCCCGCCTCCAGTGCATGAATTTTCATGCACCGGGCCTCTAGTATATATATATTAGAATTTTCATGCACCGGGCCTCTAGTATATATATATATATATATATATGTGTATATATATATATATATATACCTATCAATAATTAAAAGCACTAAATATATACCTATCAATAATTATTTTAGATGTAAATGAACTAGATAGATTCTTCAATAAAAAAGCATAGAGTGGCTGATTAGATTTAAACAACAAGAACAAGGGCCATCCATAAACTGCCTACAAGAGACTAACTTCGGATACTGAAAGTGAAAGGTTAAAAAAGATATTTCAGCCAGGCTGATGTAGCTCAGTGGTTGAGCATCAATCTATGAACTAGGAGGTCACAACCTAGGGCACATGCCTGGGTTGCAGTCTCGATTGATCATGCAGGAGGCAGTCAATCTATGATTCTCTCTCATCATTAATGCTTCTATCTCTCTCTCCCTCTCCTTTCTTCTCTTAACACAATAAAAATATATTTAAAAAAGATATTTCATGCAAATGAAAACCAAAAGAAAGCTGGGGTGGCTATATTTATATCACACAAAATATACTTTAAAGTAAAGATTGTAATAAGAGGAGTGGGTACAGTGATTGAGTGATCCAGAGACAAGTTTGTTGCATAGGCAATGTACCAATCACAAGAAACAACATATCACTAACAAGCTAAATTGGCATTCACAAGCAAGGCTCCTAGCTTTGGGTTCAAGATGGTGAAGTAGGAAGATCCTGAGCTCACTTCCTCTCATTGACACCAAAACTAACAACTACATATATAACAGATATCTCTGAGAATGACCTGAAGACTAGCAGAGCAAATTTTCTACATACTACTCAGCTATAAAAAAGAAGACAATTATACTCTTTGCAACAGCATGGATGGACCTGCAGAATATTCTGCTAAGTGAAATAAGCCAGTCAGAGAAATACAAGTATCATATGATTTCACTCATATGTGGAATCATTGTGAACAAACTGAACTAACAAGAAAAATAGAGACAGATTCATATATAGAGAATAGGCTGACAGCTCGGTGGAAGGCTGAGGATTGAAAAAAAAAGGAAAAAAGGAAGAGAAAGGACTAATGGACATGGACAACAATGTGGTGGTTGTGGGGAGGGGAGATGTCTGGGTGGAGGTGGAGCAGGGTATAGGGAAGATGAATGTTATTGAAAAAATAAAATCCTATCTAATAAAAGAGTAATATGCAAATTAACCATCACTCCAACACACAAACTGAAAATGGAACTCCCATTTGACCCAGTAATCCCACTCCTAGGAATATATCCTAAGAAACTGGGAACACCAATAAGAAAGGATATATGCACCCCTATGTTCATAGCAGCACAATTTACAATAGCTAAGATCTGGAAACAGCCTAGGTGCCCATCAGCAGATGACTGGATCAGAAAACTATGGTACATTTACACAATGGAATATTATGCTGCCATAAAAAAGAAGGAATTCTCCTCATTTGCAGCAACCTGGATGGAATTGGAGAACATTATGCTGAGTGAAATAAGCCAGTCAATGAAAGAAAAATACCACATGATCTCACTCATTTACGGATAATAAAGAACGTTATAAACTTGAACAAAAAGATAGATACAGAGGCAGTAAAGCATCAAACAGTCTGTCAAATTACAGCGGGAAGGTTAGGGAGAGGTGGGGAAGATAAGAGATCAATCAAAGGACTTGTATGCATGCATATAAGCATAACCAAAGGACGCAAAACTCTGGGGGGTGAGGGCATATATGGGAGTGGGGGGGGGGCAATGGTAAGATATATACACATATAATACCTTAATAAAAAAATTGGAAAAAAAAATAAAATAAAAAATAAAAAAAATAAATCCTATCTAAAAAAAGAGTAATATGCAAATTAACCATCACTCCAACACACAAGATGGCTTCCCCCATGTGGACACAAGATGGCTGCCACAAGATGGCCAGCAGGGGAGGTCAGTTGGGAGGGACCAGGCCTGCAAGGGAGGGCAGTTGTGGGTGATCAGGCTAGCAGGGGAGGGTAGTTGGGGGCAATCAAGCCTGCAGGGGAGGGCAGTTAGGGGTGACCAGGCCGGCAGAGGAGGGAAGTTGGGGGGGACCAGGCCTGCAGGGGAGGGCAGTTAGGGGTGACCAGGCCTGCAGGGGAGGGCATTTAGGGGCAAACAGGCTGGCAGGGGAGCAGTTAGGCATCAATCAGGCTGGCAGGGGAGTGGTTATGGGGTGATCAGGCTGGCAGGCAGAAGCAGTTAGGGGCAATCAGGAAGGCAGGTAGGCAAGCAGTTGGGAGCCATCAGTCCTGGATTGTGAGAGGGATGTCCAACTGCCCATTAAATGGGCAGTTGGACATCCCTCAAGGGATCCCAGATTGGAGAGGGTGCAGGCTGGGCTGAGGGACACACACCCCCGTGCACGAATTTCGTGCACCAGACCTCTAGTAAAACAATAAATATTTTTAAAACCACAATAAGATATTACCTCACACCTGTCAGAATGGCTATCCTATATAATAAAGAAGTAATATGCAAATTGACCATCATGCCCTCGCACAAGATGGCCGCCTCCATGTGGTCACAAGATGGCCGGCAGGGGAGAGCAGTTAGGGGCAACCAGACCTGCAGGGGAGGGCAGTGGGGGTGACCAGGCCTGCAGGGGAGGACCGTTGGGGGCCACCAGGCCTGCAGGGGAGGGCAGTTGGGGGCAACTGGTCTGGCAGGGTAGGGCAATTGGGCTGGCAGGGGAGTGGTTAGTGGCAATCAGGCAGGCAGGAAGGTGAGCAGTTAGGAGCCAGCAGTCCCGGATTGTGAGAGGGATTCTGACTGCCTATTTAGGCCCAAACTGGCAGTCGGACATCCCCTGAGGGGTCCCAGATTGGAGGGGGTGCAGGCTGGGCTGAGGGATAGCCCCTCCCCCTCCCCCAGTGCACAAATTTTGTGCACTGGGCCTCTAGTTATCAATAAGTCCACAAACGGCAAGTGTTGGTGAGGAAATGGAGAAAGGGAACCCTCATGTACTGCTGGTGGGAATGCAGATTGGTGCAGCCACTATGGAAAAGAGTATGGAGGTTCCTCAAAGAATTAAAAATGAAACTGCCTTAAGACTGAGTGATTCCACTTTTGCGTATATATCTTTGAATAAATCCAAAACACTAATTCAAAAGAACATATGCACCCCTATGTTCACTGTAGCATTATTTACAATAGCCAAGATATGGAAGCAACCCAAGTGCCCATGAATAGACAAGTGGATAAAAAAATGCTGTGCTATACACATTCCATTATATATATATGAATATGACTTGGCCTTAAAAAAAGAATGAAAACTTTACCATTTGGAGATTAAAAATGGTGACAAAGTAAGTGGATGCTGCACAGACATGCTCCCAGGACCAAACTGGAATTACAACTAAAATACAGAAAATTTTCCTGAATAATCAACTGAAGACTCACTGGAGAGAACCCTGATAATCATGGATGGAAAGTGGAGACCACATAGAGACTGTTAGGAGGGATGGAGGCATGAAAGGGCTGAGCAGGCTCCCACAGACAGCAACTGAAGTTCCAGAGAGATATCTCAAATGTGGGGAGTTGCCACTGAGAACTCTGGGGTCTAATCCACAAGCTGGGTGCCTCAGCAGGGAGCACCAGAACTGAGACAGGTGCCCACACAACATCTGGCTGTGAAAAGCAGCAGCAGGGTTGCTGTCTGCCAGAGAGAGACAACTGGAAATGCAGACACCCTCTTAAAGGGCCAATGCACAAAATTCCCCATGGAACCACTCACCTTGTGCTCCAGCAGAGGGAGGGCAGAGTGGACTGGAGCTGTGTGAGCAGAAGTCAGCGTTAGGGGCTTTGGGGTTAGAGCTCAGAAGGCAGACACCCCAGTTTCCTGAGCTGAGTCATTCCCTTATGCTGTGGAGGTCATCTTTCTCATGCAGACAATTGCTATCTAGGCAGTTTTGCCTGGGGGGGAAACAGTTGACCCACTCTATTGGAAAACACCTTGTGCCATGGTGTGGAGTTTCTGAGGCCCATTAAGAGACTGAGAATAACAATTAGCCTTCAGACAGAAGCTATTGGCCCACCCTGTTGGAAAAAAACTTTTGCCACACCTGAGGACAATTGTCTGAGGGCTACTCAAGACTAAATCCAATCAGCCTGCCAGCAGAAGCAGTCTCTGGAGGCTTTGAGTCATTGCCTGATCTAATTAGTCAAAAACAGCATTTGACATTGTCCTGCACTAGAGATTGAGAGGCATAGCAGATCTATCTAATACATAGTCTCAAACCTAAACAGGAACCCCAAATGAGGAGACAAAGAAACAACACACATATGGAAGAACAAGAGAATTCTCCAGTGGAAGAGACAATGGAGATAAGAAATTTATCTAATATAGAGTTCAGAATAATAATGGTAAAGATGCTCAACAGCAAGAGAAAAGATACTATAGTAACTATGAAAACAGAAATAAAGAATGACATAGCACAAATAGAGATCACAGTGGAAGAAATACACAGCAAATTAGGGGAAGCTAAGATTGGATCAGTGAATTAGAAGACAGGGTTGAAAAAATCACTTAATCAGAGAACCAAAAAGAAAAAACAATTTAAAAACAGGAGGGCAACTTAAGGGAGCTGTGGGACAACATGAAACATAACAATATTTGCATTGTAAATGTGCCAGAAGAGACAAAAAGGGTGGAAGGGATAAAGAACATGTTTGAAGAAATGGCAGAAAACTTCCATAACCTGGTGAAGGAAAAAGTCACAGAAGTTCAAGAGGCACAGAGAGTCCCAAACAAGAGGAACCAAAAAAGGCCTATGCTTAGGCACATCATGATTAACATGCCAAAAATTAAAGACAAAGAGAGAATCTTAAAGGCAGTAAGAGAAAAGAAAACTGTTAACTCCACAGGAGACCACAGGCCAGAATAAAATGGCATGAAGTACTCAAGGTAATGGAAAGAAAGATTACTATATCCAGCAAGGCTATCATTAAAAATAAACAGTGAAATAAAGAGTTTCCCAGACAAAAAAAAAAAGGCTAAAAGAGTTCATCACTACCAAGCCAGTGTTACAAGTAATGCTAAAGAGACTGCTATAATGTGAGAAAGAAAGAGAAAGAGAAACCTAGGCATAAAAAATTTAAATGTCAATAAATAACTACCTATCCTATAAAATAAAAGGGTAATATGCAAATTGACCCTAATGGCAGAATGACCAATCGCTATGACACACACTGACCACCAGGGGACAGATGCTCAATGCAGGAGCTGCCCCCTGGTGGTCAGTGCGCTTCCACAGGGGGAGCTCTGCTCAGCCACAAGCCAGGCTGAAAGCTGCAAGCGCCGCGGTGGTGGCAGGAGCCTCTCCTGCCTCCCTGGCAGCACTAAGATGTTCAACTGCGGCTTAGGCCCTGTGGGAGCGGGTCTAAGCCACAGTCAGACATCCCCCAAGGGCTCCTGGGCTGCCAGAGGGGTGTCTGACTGCCAGCTTAGGCCTGATCCCCCAGGGAGTGGGCCTAAGCCAGCAGGTGGACATCCCCCGAGGGGTCCCAGACTGTGAGAGGGCACTGGCCAGGCTGAGGGACCTCCCCACTGAGTGCACGAATTTTCATGCACTGGGCCTCTAGTCAATAATAACCTTAAATGTAAATGGATTATCCACAGGTGACATGATACTGTACATAGAAAACCCTAAAGACTCCATCAAGAGATCAACCAAAGGACTTGTATGCATGCATATAAGCATAATCAATGGACACAGACAACAGGGGGATGAGGGCATGAGTGGGGGAGGGGGGTTAGAAGGGTAATGGGGGAATAAGGACACATATGTAATACCTTATTCAATAAAGACATTTTTTTAAAAGACTCTATCAAGAAACTACTAGGTTTAATAAATGAATTTGGAAATGCAGCAGGATACAAAATTAACACCAAATAATCCATAGCATTTTATACACCAATAGTGAACTCTCAGAAAGAGAAATTTTTTAAAAATCCCATTTACCATTGCAACAAAAAAATTAAGATACTTAGGAATAAACCTAACCAACAATGTAAAAGATCTGTACTCTGAAATCAATAGGACATTGAAAAAAAGGTACAAGGAGATATAGCCCTAACTGGTTTGGCTCAGTGGATAGAGCATTGGCCTGCAGACTGAAGGATCCCAGGTTCGATTCTGGTCAAGGGCATGTACCTTGGTTGCAGGCACATCCCCAGTGGGGGGTGTGCAGGAGGCAGCTGATCAATGTTTCTAACTCTCTCCCTTCTCTCTGTAAAAAATAAATAAAATATATTTTTAAAAAATAAAAAAAGAAGATATAAACAAGTGGAAGAATATACCATCTTCATGGATTGATAGAATCAACATTATTAAAATGTCCATAATACCCAAAGAAATCTATTGATTCAATGCATTCCCTATTAAAATACCAATGGCATATTTCACAGAACTAGAACAAACACTCCAAAAATTCATAGGAAACAAAAGAAGTCCCAAAAAAGCTGCTGCAATCCTGAGAAAGAAGAACAAAGTTGGAGGAATCACAATACCAGATATCCAGTTATACTACAAAGCCACCGTAATCAAAACAGCCAGTACTGGCACAAGAACAGGCATATAGATCAATGAAATAGAACAGAGAAGCCAGAAATCGACCCAAACCACTATGCTCAATTTATATTTGACAAAGGAAGCAAGAGCATACATTGGAGCAGAGACAGTCTCTTCAATAAATGGTATTGGGAAAATTGGACAGATACATACAAAAAAATTAAACTAGACCACCAACTTACATAATACACAAGCATAAACTCAAAATGGATAAAGGACTTAAATGTAAGACGTGAAACCATAAAAGTCCTAGAAGAAACCATAGGCCCCAAAATCTCAGAAATCTCTCATAGCAATATGTTTACTGAAACATCGTCTAGGAAAACAGAATCTAAATAAATGGGACTACATCAAAATAAAAAACATCTGCACTGCAAATGAAACCATCATCAAAATAACAAGAGAGCCCACTTCATGGGAGAACATACTTGCCAATGATACATCTGATAAACGATTAATCTCCAAAATATACAGGGAACTCATACAACTTAACAAAAGGAAGACAAACAATCCAGCTAAGAAATGAAAGACACTTCTCAAAGTGGACATACAGTTGGCCAAGACAAATATGAAAAAATGCTCAAAGTCACTCATCATCAGAGAGATGCAAATTTACAAAAACACCAATGAGCCCTAGCTGGTTTTGCTCAGTGGAAGTAAAACTCCCATTATTTGCAGATGACATGATGCTGTACATAGAAAACCCTAAAGACTCCACCAAAAAACTACTAGATTTAATAAATGAATTTGTCAATGTAGCATAATACAAAATCAATGCCCAAAAATTGATGGCTTTTTTATACATCAATAATGAATTCTCAGAAAGAGAAACTAAACAAACAATGCCATTCACCATTGCAACAAAAAAAAAATTAAGATACTTGGGAATAAACTTAACCAAGGAGGTAAGACTTGTACTTGGAAAACTACAGGATGTTGAAAAAAAAAAAGAGAGATAGAAGAAGATATAAACAAGTGGAAGAATATACTGTGTTCATGGATTAGTAGAAACAACATCATTAAAATGTCCATACTACCCAAGGCAATCTATAGATCCAATGTAATCTCTATTAAAATACCAAGAGCATATTTCACAGATCCAGAACAAACACTCCAAAATTTTATTTGGAACCAAAAAAGACCCCAAGTAGCTGCAGCAGTTTAAGAAAGAATGAAGTTGGAGGAATCACAATACCAAGTTATACTACGAAGCCACCATAATTAAAACCGCCTGTAACTGGCATAAGAACAGGCATATAGATCAATAGAACAGAACAGAGAATCCAGAAATTGACCAAAGCTATTACACTCAATATTTGAAAAAGGAAGCAAGAGCATACAATGGAGTCAAGACAGACTCTTCAATAAATGGTGCTGGGGAAATTGGAAAGATACATGCAAAAAAAATTAAACTAGGCAGAGGAACCAAGATGGCGGCATAGTTAAGCAGCTAATCTGCTGCCTCACACAACAATTTCGAGGGTACAACTAAGGGACAGAGCGTCTACCACCCAGAACCACGGGAAAGCTGGCTGAGTGGAAGATTTACAACTAGGAAGAGAAAGGAGCACAAACACTGGGGAGCTGAGGTACGGAGGCGCGCGAATCGGGCTGGCAGCGGGCGACTGGGCGCGCGGTTTTTCTTCAACCCGCAGGGAGACAAGCTCCCAATCACTGTGAAATCCAGTTTCTGGGGACACTCGGGGGACCCAGACACCTATGGGGAGAGGCTGGACTCTCGGCCATCGGGTCAGAAAGTGAGAGTGACTTTTTTGCGGTGGTGCGCCCAGCAATCATTGTTTACTGCGCTGGAGCGCGGGGCGCAGGGACTTGGAAACGGGAAAGGCAGAGATGACGCCCTGAGACCCCGCCCCGCCCTGAGGCCCCGCACCGCACATTCTACAAACCCGCCCAGGCTCCGCACAGCGGCTTTTGCATATAAATGGCCTGTTCTGTGGCAGCTCAACCAAATTAACTGCAGCTCCAGTCAGACTGCTCCAAAACCGCCCAAGCAAAGGAGGAGAAAACTAGTTCTTGCTGTAGCTCCTGCTGGGGGACACACAGTACACAAGGGTACACCAAGAGTGTCCACCTCAGGTAACTGGGAGGCTGACCCGTTGAACCAATAGGACACCTAGTACACAAAGCTACCCTACCAACTCAGGGAAGCAGAGAATATGAGAAGGCAAGGAAACAGATCACAAACCAAAGAAATGGAGGAGAACAAGCGACTGGACATAGAGTTCAAAACCACAGTTATAAGGTTTTTCAAGAATTTCATGGAAAAGGCCGATAAATTCAATGAGACCCTCGAGGATATGAAAAAGGACCAACTAGAAATTAAACATACACTGACTGAGATAAAAAATATTATACAGAGACCCAAAAGCAGACTAGAGGATTGCAAGAATCAACTCAAAGATTTGGAATACAAAGAGGCCAAGGACACTCCTCCAGAGAAGCATGAAGAGAAGAGAATTCAGAAAGTTGAAGATAGTGTAAGAAGCCTCTGGGACAACTTCAAGCGAACCAACATCAGAATTATGGGGGTACCAGAAGAAGAGAGAGAGCAAGATGCTGAAAACCTATTTGAAGAAATAATGAACGAAAACTTCCCCCACCTGATGAAAGAAATAGACTTACAAGTCCAGGAAGCACACAGAACCCCAAACAAAAGGAATCCAAAGAGGACCACACCAAGACACACCATAATTAAAATGCCAAGAGCAAAAGACAAAGAGAGAATCTTACAAGCAGCAAGAGAAAAACAGTTCGTTACCTACAAGGGAGCTCCCATACGATTATCAGCTAATTTCTCAACAGAAACCATGCAGGCCAGACGGGAGTGGCAAGAAATATTCAAAGTGATGAATAGCAGGAACCTACAACCAAGACTACTCTACCCAGCAAAGCTATCATTCAGAATTGAAGGGCAGATAAAGAGCTTCACAGATAAGAAAAAGCTAAAGGAGTTCATCACCACCAAACCAGTATTATATGAAATGCTGAAAGGTATTCTTTAAAAAGAGGAAAAAGAAGAAGAAAGATAAAAATTATGAACAACAAATACATATCTATCAACAAGTGAATCTAAAAGTCAAGTGAATTAAAAATCTGAGGAACAGAATAAACTGGTGAACTTAATAGAATCAGAGGCATAGAATGGGAGTGGATTGATAATTCTCAGGGGGAAAGGGGTGTCTGTGTGGAGAGTATGGGAAGAGACTGGACAAAAATCATACACCTATGGATAAGGACAGCGGGGGGGAGGTAGGGGCAGAGGGGGGTGGGAACTGGGTGGTGGGGAGATATGTGGGGAAAAAGGAGAAACAATTGTAATCTGAACAATAAAGATTCATTAAAAAAAAAATTAAACTAGACCACCAACTGATACCATACACAAGAATAGACTCAAAATGGACAAAAGACTTAAATATAAGTCAGGAAATCATAAAAATCCCAGAAGAAACCATAGGCAGCAAAATATCAGACATCTCTCATAGCAATATGTTTACTAATACATCTCCTA
The DNA here is from genome assembly GCF_027574615.1 of Eptesicus fuscus. Classification (NCBI taxonomy): domain Eukaryota; kingdom Metazoa; phylum Chordata; class Mammalia; order Chiroptera; family Vespertilionidae; genus Eptesicus; species Eptesicus fuscus. The sequence continues at coordinate 106,907,699 of NC_072477.1, read as the reverse complement.
GGGCAAAGGAAACTAAAGAGAAAATAAACAAATGGGACTACATCAAAATAAAAGGCTTCTGCACAGCAAAAGAAACCATCAACAAAACAAAAGGGGAGCCCACTGTATGGGAGGACATATTTGGCAATGATACATCTGATACAGTGTTAATATCTATCTATATAAAAGCCTAAGTGACTGTCGCACCAAACGGACAACCGAACAGGCTGTGTGGGGCGACCCGGCCAGCAAGGGGGCATTAGTGAGGGACGACCAAACAACCAAGCAGCAGGCTGCATGGGTCAACCAGGCCAGCAGGGGAGTTTGAGAGGTGACCAAACAACCGGCAGCAGGCTGCGTGGGGTGACCCGGCTGGCAGGGGGGTTAGTGAGGGGTGACCAAACGACTAAGCAGCATGCTGTGTGGGGCAACCAGGCTGGCAGGGGGGTTAGTGAGGGGCGACCAAACAACTGAACAACAGGCTGCGTGGGGCGACCAGGTCGGCAGATGGGGCAGTCTGGGCAACCAGGCTGGTGGGGCGGGGGGGCGGGGGGCAATGAGGGGCGATCAGGCAGGCAGGCAGGTGAGCTGTTAGGAGCCAGCAGTCAAGGATTGTGAGAGGGATGTCTGATCCCAAGGATCGGGCCTAAACCAGCAGTTGGACATCCCCCAAGGGGTCCCGGATTGGAGCACATGCAGGCTGAGCTGAATTTCGTGCACCAGGCCTCTAGTCCAAAATATATAATGAACTCATACAACTTAACAAAAAGAAGACAACAATCTAATTAAAAAATGGGCAAAGGACCTAAATAGACACTTCTCCAAAGTGGACATTCAGATGGCCAAGAGACATATGAAAAAATGCTCAAAGTCACTGATCATCAGAGAGATGCAAATTAAAACAACAATGAGGTATCACCTCACATCTATCAGAATGGCTATCATCAACAAATGACAAGTGCTGCTGAGGAAGTGGAGAAAATGGAACCCTCAGTACACTGGTGGTGGGGATGCAGACTGGTGCAGCCAATGTGAAAAACAGTATGGACCTAGCTGGTTTGACTCAGTAGATAGAGCATCGACCTGTGGACTGAAGGGTCCCAGGTTCAATTCCAGTCAAGGGCACATGCTTATGTTATGGCTCAATCCCCAGTAGAGCATGTGCAAGAGGCAGCCAATCAATGATTCTCTCTCATCATTGACATTTTTAGCTCTCTCTCCCTCCCCTTCCTCTCTGAAGTCAATAAAAAATATTTTTAAAAAAAGAAAGAGAGAGGGAAACCAAGATGGCGTCAGTGGTAAGCATCTAAACTGCTGCCTCGCACAACAATTTCAAAACTACAACTAAAAGACAGAATGTACATAATCCAGAACCACAGGAAAGCCGACTGAGTGGAAATTCTACAACTAGAAGGAGAGAGAAAAGCTCACAGAGAATCAGAGGAGCTGCAAAGGGCTGAGGTACAGAGACACACACTCAGAGAGGAAGGGCAGCTGAGTGCCTGGCTGGCTTTCTCTGGCAGGAGGGAGAAGGAAGCTCCCAACTGCACTGAACCCCAGTTCCAACTGCACTGAACCCCAGTTCCGGGCGAGCCCGTGGGGACCCAGGCTCTTACGGGGGGAATCTGGACTGTCAGGCAGAAACTCAGGGGAGCCGCGAATGGCAGAGGTCTGGAGGAGCGTGCGCAAGTGCACGCAGAGAGAACGGACTGCTGAGTGTGTTGCTGGCTTTCTCTAGCTGGAGGGAACTGGAAGCTCCCGACTGTGCTGAACTCCAGTTCTGGGTGAGAATCTGGGAATCCAGATTCATTGGGGGAGAAACTAGACTGTCTGGCAGCGGGCGAAACTTGAGGGCAGCTTTCTCTCAGAGGTACTTGCAGCAATTACTGAGGGGCACTGAGACCCAGGGGCCTCATAGGGCAGGGCTGGTGGGAAGCCAAGACTGTCTGCTCAGCCCTGAGACTCCGCCCCATCCAAGCTGAGCACAGAGGCTTTTGCAATTTTGCAAGTCTGGTCCTATAAGGCTGTCTCCAGCACAGAAGTTCTCCTGGCATAGACACAGCTGATCCTCATAGCCAATTGGCCTGGAGGTCAATTCCTCCCAGTGATACCAACAACAATCAAGAGTTAACTACAACAAGGCTGTACACACAGCCAAAAAAGGGGTACACCAAGAGTGTCCACCTCAGGTAACTGGGAAGGCTGACCCACTGGGCCATATAGGAAACCTAGCACACAAAGCTATCCTACCAACTCAGGGAAGCAGCGAAAATGCGGAGACAAAGAAACAGATCACAAATGAAAGAAATGGAGGAAAACAAACGACTGGATATAGAGTTCAAAACCACGGTTATAAGGTTTTTCAAGAATTTCCTAGAAAAGGCCGATAAATTTAGCCACACCCTCGAGGATAGGAAAAAGGACCAACTAGAAATTAAACATACACTGACTGAAATAAAAAATATTATACAGAGACCCAATAGCAGACTAGAGGAACGCAAGAATCAAGTCAAAGATTTGAAATATAAAGAAGCAAAAAACACTCAACCGGAAAAGCAAAAAAAAAAAAAAAAAAAAAAGAATCCAAAAATTTGAAGATAGTGTAAGAAGCCTCTGGGACAACTTCAAGTGTACCAACATCTGAATTATGGGGATGCCAGAAGAAGAGAGAGAGCAAGATATTAAAAACCTATTTAAAGAAATAATGACTGAAAACTTCCCCCACCTAGTGAAAGAAATAGACTTACAAGTCCAGGAAGCGCACAGAACCCCAAACAAAAGGAATCCAAAGAGGACACACCAAGACACATCATAATTAAAATGCCAAGAGCAAAAGACAAAGAGAGAATATTAAAGCAGCAAGAGAAAAACAGTTAATTACCTATAAGGGAGCACCCATACGATTATCAGCTGATTTCTGAACAGAAACTATGCAGGCCAGACGGGAGTGGCAAGAAATATTCAAAGTGATGAATATCAAGAACCTACAACCAAGATTACTCTACCCAGCAAAGTTATCATTCAGAATGGAAGGTCAGATAAAGAGCTTCACAGATAAGAAAAAGCTAAAGGAGTTCATCACCACCAAACCAGTATTATATGAAATGTTGAAAGGTATTCTTTAAGAAGAGGAAGAAAAAGAAAAAAGTAAAGATAAAAATTATGAAGAACAAATACATATCTATCAACAAGTGAACCCAAAAATCAAGTGAATTAAAAATCTGAGGAACAGAATAAATTGGTGAATATAATAGAATCAGGGGCATAGAAAGGGAGTGGACTGATAATTCTCAGGGGGAAAGGGGTGTGGGGGGTGCTGGAAGAGACTGGACAAAAATTGTACACCTAAGGATGAGGACAGTGGCCGTGGGGAGGTAAGGGCAGAGTGGGGTGGGAACCGGTGGAGGGGATCTATGGCGGGGGGGGAGGAGAAACAATTGTAATAATCTGAACAATAAAGATTTATTAAATTTTAAAAAAAGAAAGAAAAAAAACAGTATGGAGTTTCCTCAAAAAATTAAGTATGGAACTGCCATTTGACCCACTGATTCCAGTTCTAGGAATATATCCTAAAAAAAGAAACACCAATCAGAAAGAGTGTATGCACACCTGTGTTCATAGCAGCACAATTTACAATAGCTAAAATCTAGAAACAGCCCAAGTGCCCACCAGTAGATGAGTGGATTAAAAAAAAACCCTGTGGTACATTTACACCATGGAATACTATGCAGCTGTAAAAAAGAAGGATCTCTTACTCTTTGAGACAGCATGGAGGGACCTGGAAGTATCATGCTAAGTGAAATAAGTCAGAGAAAGACAAGTACCACATGATCTCACTCATATGTGGAATCTAAGTAACAAAATAAACTGATGAACAGAGTGGATCCAGAGACATGGAAGCATGGAACAGAGTGTGGAATCTTGGAGGAGAGGTGGATGGGAGGTAATCAACCAAAGACCTTGTGTGCATATATGCATGGCCCATGGACACAGACAATGGGGTGGTGAAGGCCTAGGGGGGTGAAGGGGCAGGAACGGTCAATGGGAGACAGGGAGACATGTAATACTTTCAACAATAAAGATTTATAAAAATAAATAAATAACATACCTGGGAGCTGTTGTTTGGAAATATCTTCTCCCATTCAGTTTTTTTTTTTTTTTTTATTTTGTTGAGTTTGTACTTATTAATCCCCTTCACCCATCCTCTCACCGCCTAACCCTCTGGCAACAATTAATTTGTTTTTTTGTCTACGAGTCTATTTGTTTTGTTTTTTCATCTGTTTAATTTTTCATATTCTACATATACGTGAAATAATACAGTATTTGTAAAGTTAGGTTGTTTATTTGAAATTTTTTTGTTTCTTGATGTGAGCATTTATTGCTATGAACTTCCATCTTAGAATTGCTTCTACTGCATCACATAAGTTTATCCTTCTCTCACTTATTTCACTTAGCATAATACCCTCTAGGTCATTCAGGTTGTCACAAATGGCAAGATTTCATTGTTTTTTTATGGCTTATTTATATATATATTAGAGGCCCGGTGCATGAAAATTCGTGCACTGGAGTGGGGGTTCCCTCAGCACGGCCTGCCCCCTCTCACAGTCCAGGAGCCCTCAGGGGTGAGAGGCAACCAAGCAATCCATGGAAGGCGATACCCCCATCACACCTCTGCTGCTGCCACGGCCGGCAGTGCAAGCCTCGGCCGGCTCTGGGTGGCTGGGCAGCCACCATCCGAGGCTTGCCTGCACCTCGGGCCAGCCCTGGGCGGCTCGGGGGCTAAGGGGACTGGGGGACTCTGGAGGCAGGAGCGTGGAGTGGCCGGACCCACCTGGGGGCAGGCCTGGCCATGCCGTATGCCTGGCACCCAGGTGGGGCTGAGGGGACTGGATGCCACCATCTTGTGGCTGTGGGTGCCACCATCTTGTGAGGGCATGACAGTCAATTAGCACATTCCCTCCTTATTGGCTGTGGGTGCCACCATATTTGTGAGGGCATGACTGGTCAATTAGCATATTCCCTCTTTATTAGATAGGATAATCTTCTTTATGCATTTATATATGATGGACACTTAAGTGCATATAGAAGGAACATACTTCAACATAATAATAGCCATATACGACAACCCACAGCTAATATCCTATTCAATGATTAAAGAAATTGAAAAAGGCACAAATAAATAAAAGGTATTGCATGCTCATGGATTAGAAGAATTGATATTGTTAAAATGTCCATACTAGCTACCCAAAACAATCTACAGATTTGATGCAATCCTTATAAAAATTCCAATGCCATTTTTCACAGAAATAGAACAAACAATCCTAAATTTGTATAGAACCATAAAAGATCCTGAATAGGCATAGCAATATTGAGAAAAAAGAACAAATCTGGAGACATCATGCTTCCTGATTTCAAGCTATATCAGAAAGCTATAGTATTCTAAACATTATGGTATTGGCATAAAAACAGACAGATCAATGGAACAGAATTAAACTCACACATACATGGTTAATTCTTTTATAATGTACAATGGGGAAGGACATTCTCTTTAATAAATGGTGTTGGAAAACCTGAACAGCCATGATTCAGAAGAATAAATCTGGCCCACTCTCTTACACCGTACACAAAGTTAACTCAAAATAAATCAAAGACTTGAACATAAGACCCAAAACCATAAAATTCCTACAAGAAAACAGTAAGCTTGTTGACATCAGTCTTGGCAATGATTTTTTTGTATTTGACACCACAAGTAAGGGCAACAAAAGCAAAAATAAACAAGTGGGACTACATTAAACTGAAACACTTCTGCACAACAAAGAAAACTAATCAACACAATGAAAAGCAATTTACTAAATGGGAGAAAATATTTGCAAATCATATACCTGATAAGGGGTTAATATCAAAAAAATATATAAAACTTATACAACTTAAGAGCAAAAAAAATCCAATTTTTAAAATGGGCAGAATATCTGAAGAGACATTTTTCCAAAGAAGACATACAGATGGCCAACAAGTACATGAGATGATGCTCAACATCACTAACCATCAGCAAAATGTACATCAAAACCACAGTAAGATATCACCTCACAGCTGTTAGAATGGCTATTATCAAAAAGACAAGCAATAACTAGTGTTGGAAAGGATGGAAAGAGCAGGGAATTCTTGTTTGCACTGTTGGCGGGAATATAAATTGGTGCAGCCACTATGGAAAACAGTATGGAGACTCCTCAAAAAATTAAAAATGAACTACCATATGATCCAGCAATCCCACTTCTGGATATTTATCCAAAGAAAATGAAAACACTGACTCAAAAAGACATACACACCCCCATATTCATTGCACTATTCACAATAGCGTAAGATGTGGAAACAACCTAAATGTCCACAGATGGATGAATGGATAAAGAAAACGTGGGCTCTGGTCTGGGAGGTGAGATGGCGGCTTCCCGGAGTGTGATGTGGTAACGGTAACAACCAAACCAGAGCTGCCTGGTGTCGAAGGACGAAGGGATTTTAGAAGATCGGGAAACAATGGTCAGCGCTGCCTAGGTGCCTTGTGCTCTGATGCAGGGTCCCTCGGAGAGCCCATCTCTCCTCACTCCACTCAGGTCTGGTCCCCTTTCTCCAGTGCTGAGGGATGTGGAAGTTACTCAGAGGTCATTCTAGGGAAGCAGAGTCTTTCAAGCAATAAAGAAATGCATACTATACCAAGGAAGATTACAGTGAAGCTTGTAACTGTTATACAAAAGCCCTATGTGTCCTAAAAATGCTAGCTATTATGGGAATCAAGCAGCCACCTTGATAATGCTCAGAAGGTTCCAGTGAGAAAGCTAAAGGCTAATTCTTTCTATAACATCTGGTTCCCTCTAAGGCAGTGGTTCTCAACCTTTCTAATGCCGCGACCCTTTAATACAGTTCCTCATGTTGTGGTGACCCCCAACCATAAAATTATTTTTGTTGCTACTTCATAACTGTAATTTTGCTACTGTTATGAATTGTAATGTAAATATCTGTGTTTTCCGATGGTCTTAGGTGACCCCGGTGAAAGGGGTCGTGACCCACAGGCTGAGAACCGCTAGCAGGGTCGCCTAAGACCATCGGAAAGCACAGATATTTACATTACGATTCATAACAGTAGCAAAATTACAGTTATGAAGTAGCAACAAAAATAATTTTATGGTTGGGGTCACCACAACATGAGGAACTGTATTAAAGGGTCGCGGCATTAGGAAGGATGAGAACCACTGCTCTAAGGGAACTTTCCTCAAGCAGAACAATGTAACCCAGATGGGAAAATATAACCTATTGCCCCTTTTCCTGCACTCTAGGCTAGCAAAATTTGTTGCCTGTTTGCTCACACGTTACAGAGGCCATAAATCCTAAAACAATACACAACCCCAGAGAGGGCTGTCAGTGCTGGCACCAGACCAGGCCCTCAGGTATGGTCTCACGAACCCCATCCCCACACACGGAGCTTTTTTTTTTTAATTTAATAAATCTTTATTGTTCAGATTATTACAATAGTTTCTCCTTTTCCCTCCCATAACTCCTCTCCACCCGGTTCCCACCCCACCCTCTGCCCTTACCTCTCCCCCACTGTCCTCATCCATAGGTGTACAATTTTTGTCCAGTCTCTTCCCGCACCCCCCACACCCTTTTCCCCCTGAGAGTTGTCAGTCCACTCCCTTTCTATGCCCCTGATTCTATTATATTCACCAGTTTATTCTGTTCATCAGATTTTTAATTCACTTGATTTTTGGGTTCACTTGTTGATAGATATGTATTAGTTGTTCATAATTTTTATCTTTACTTTTTTCTTTTTCTTCCTCTTCTTAAAGAATACCTTTCAACATTTCATATAATACTAGTTTGGTGGTGATGAACTCCTTTAGCTTTTTCTTATCTGTGAAGCTCTTTATCTGACCTTCCATTCTGAATGATAGCTTTGCTGGGTAGAGTAATCTTGGTTGTAGGTTCTTGCTATTCATCACTTTGAATATTTCTTGCCATTCCCGTCTGGCCTGCATAGTTTCTGTTCAGAAATCAGCTGACAATCGTATGGATGCTCCCTTGTAAGTAACTAACTGTTTTTCTCTTGCTGCTTTAATATTATCTCTTTGTCTTTTGCTCTTGGCATTTTAATTATGATGTGTCTTGGTGTGGTCCTCCTTGGATTCCTTTTGTTTGGGGTTCTGTGCGCTTCCTGGACTTGTAAGTCTATTTCTTTCACCAGGTGGGGGAAGTTTTCAGTCATTATTTCTTCAAATAGGTTTTCAATATCTTGCTCTCTCTCTTCTTCTGGCACCCCCATAATTCGGATGTTGGTACGCCTGAAGTTGTCCCAGAGGCTTCTTACACTATCTTCAAATTTTTGGATTCCTTTTTTCTTTTTGCTTTTCCAGTTGAGTGTTTTTTGCTTCTTTATATTTCAAATCTTTGACTTGATTCTTGCGTTCCTCTAGTCTGCTGTTGGGTCTCTGTATAATATTTTTTATTTCAGTCAGTGTATGTTTAATTTCTAGTTGGTCCTTTTTCCTATCCTCAAGGGTGTGGCTAAATTTATCGGCCTTTTCTAGGAAATTCTTGAAAAACCTTATAACCGTGGTTTTGA